>NC_081411.1:605490133-605796383 GCF_030272615.1 Cryptomeria japonica | reverse complement strand
ACCTGTAGACTCTATTGGCACTATGGATACACTCTCTCAACTCCTCAATACATGTTGATAAACCTTTTGTGCATCAACACATTCATTCAACAAATTTTGCATATCAAAACCTTTTTCTTTAGATACTCTAACCTCAATAGATTTCTCAAATATCTTCTCCTTAAGCACTTCAATCAGCGATTCCAAAAGAAAATTACCGATATCTTCAATGCTCATGCTATTCCAGATCAAATGATTCAAAGGAACACCTTCAATTCTATCTAACTCAACTGAAGTCAACCACATTACACCAATTTTATTGATACCATCCAAGCTGCCAACTAATTCTAGCAGATTCATCTAACTCTCTGGCTTCCTGCTCTGCAACTATCGAATCTCATCCAACTACAGAAGGCTCCAGATCTTCATTCACAACACTATCTCTCTTTTCTAAATCCTTATTGCTTTTCTTTGACTCTAAGATGTTGGCAATTAACACTCATTTGATTGGTTTCAATATGTTGTCATCGATGGCAACATGTTCCGCCTTTCATATTTTGGTTTGGTTGTTTATGTTGGAAACCAATAACATTGAGAGGAGGGGTGAATCAATGTTATACCAAAATAATGGATTTTAGCCTTAACAAAACATTCATACACCAACCGGTATACCGATATAAACAAAATTGAAAGAAGTAATGCAACCAATAAGCCAAACACATAAATGAGGAACATAACACACATATTTATATGTGGAAAACCTCAAAGAGGAAAAACCACAGTGGGATTTGTGACCCACAATATCAATCCACTGGCCATATGAAGAGATATTACAGTATATGGTGGGCCTGCACTTGCAGGAAGGCTTACAGCCTAGAGCATACTGCTCATCACAAAAGGAGCCTTACTGACTACATAACAATCCAGAGAAGTGTGAAATTATTAGTATAGAATCTCCTATGCCAAAATACAGTTCTGGTTTAAGCTCTGTCTGTTCCAGTCAAAACCCTAAACCTCAGTATTAGAATAACCCTTACAATGAATTCCTCACATACATAGTCTCTCTGATATATTTCGTATTACATTACATCCATATATTCATTCCACATGTCTATCCCTGTCCACTTATTCTTTTTTTTAATTACAAAATGATCTAATCAATCTCTCCTATATACCCTATACAAAATTTATGCCTTATGTCGGCTTAGAAGGATATATACAATATCATATCTACATGTCGGCCATAGCATAAATGAATAAGCATTAAGAAAAGTTGTCGATGCCAGATCCAAGATGTGTCGACCTCCAATACCGATATCCTTTACCATACCATGTTGGCCTGCATTGCCGGTGATCAAATAAATCTTCTATCTGGTCGGTGCTGGTACCAGTGTAGAGTTTGTGAAGTGCTTATCGGTACACCATATGAAGCCAGAACCCAAAATCATATTTCCATCAAAGGCAACATAATGAAACCTAACCAATAGAGTATCAATTACCAACAATATCCCCCTTTGGCATTGATGGCAACACTCATGTAAAAAATGGTCATGGTTTCAATTGTTGGTTTTATCCTACCCTGCTCCCTCTGAGCTGAATATGAAAAATACTCCAATACTCCAAAATTTCAAAAAATTTGTAACTCACCCTAATGTATGTAACCCTTCATTCTTTTTCACATGTATACTACTCCCCCTTTGACATCAATGCCCAAAAAATATGTCAAAGAATAATATCTGTACAATGAATACCTCCAAAAATGTCTTATCGGAGCTTGACCAATTTCAAGATTTCCAAGTAAGCTTTCTCCAATAACTCTACATAAGTATCCTAGCCATATTTGAATGTGTCAAAGATGGATACAAGTCCATTTAGTAAATATGCAAGTGATTCTTTCTCAGTGACATCTTCCGGTGTGGGCTTACCAAGCATATCAATGCATTCCCTCTTATGTACACAAAGTGAATCCAATCTTGGACTAACCAAACTTCTGAGACTCCTGGCTCTTCGAATGATCTTATCTCTTTCCTTTTTAAGAGAAGAAATTTGATTCTCCAAGGTCAAAATTTGTCCATCAATAGATGTGGTCAGTGAAGTTAGTCCATCAAAAGAGTTAGCAATACTAGCAATTTTGTCTTGTACCTCTTTTATCTTTTCATCTACTTTTGCTGTAAGAATCTCTGTATTGCAACATGCCCTAAATATGTTAGTATCAGTGATGGTGCTCACCTTCATCGATCTCTTGTCTAATGTAGCATTGGTGATCTTCCTTACGAAGTCATTTGATACTTTCTTATCCGGATGTTGCCCTACCAATGGTAAACCGGTAATTGTCCGGATGAATTCTTTAGTGATTTTGTAGGGATGGTCCAGCCATATGAATTCCCCATGTACTCTTCTCAGCACATATCTAACAATCTCATCCTCAAACTCTGGAATATCCAAAATATCAGTGAACCCTAGATCTTTGATGTGTTTATATGTCGGTTTGATTTTATCAGATTCTCCCATGAGTTCATTCATATACATCCCCTTAATCTCTGAAGTGCCTAAGTTCTCTATATGACAATGAATATAGGCCCTAACATCTTCCACATATATCACTCCCTTTGGGACATGAGAAAATGCTCCAACTAAATCTTCCTTGGTAGCTACATGTGGATACCATTTGAAAATTGGCTTGGAGTGGTCCTTAACTTCTACTACAGTTGGATTTGCAACAAAAATAGGAGTAAAAGATGATCTTGATTCCATGATTCAAGAAAAATACCTTTAAAACGCTGTTGATGAAAACCTCTAACAAATCTATCCAGATGTTGGTGTGATCGCTCAAGATGAAACCTGATCACCTTTGAATAGCTTATGTTTGCACTAAGTTGCTTTGAATCGCTTTGAATTCTCTCTGAATGCTAGGTGAATAATAATGAAGTGTAATCAATCTTTTATCCATCGAGAAAACACTAATTTTCTGTTGACATAAATGACTATTGGTGAATGATACTGGATCTCACTTTGAATGTATCAATGTTGGATAATCCTCTCCAATATCTGGAACATCTTCCAGAATCTCCTCTAGGGGCATATGCATCATCTTCCATGAAATTTGCCTACCCCTAAGGCATCTGCCTTAGTTATTGGATGAGCTCACTGTTGATGTAGGAGCAACCTCTTCTGTCGGATAGGTAACTAGGACATTCCCATCTGATGATTTCTTTTCAGTCTTCCTAACCCATCTCTTAGTATGATCTTGTTGGATTTCACTAACCTTCTCTTTTCCTTTATCATTTGATCCTTCATTGCCAACCGGTGGATTTTTGCTTCTGCAGAACTTAGCAATATGTCCAACTTCATTGCATGAATAACATGTAACATTGTTCTTTTGAATTGCCTTGCTAAAACCGGTGAAATTTCTTGACTTGCACTGATTAGCCATATGTCCAAATTTTCCACAAGCATAACATTTTACATTCATTCTGCAATCTTCTATCTTATGACCAATTTTATTGCATTTAGAATATTTACCCGGAGCAGAATCAGGGTTTTGATTTGCTTTGTTTCTACATTTCCTAGAAATGTGACCAAATCTATTGCAAAAAAAACATCTACCATTTAATTTATAATAATTGAATTGCCTTATTGGTGTCTTATGGTTTTGATCTTCATTAGCAGTACCAGAACTTTGTCCTTGCTCAAATCCAAGTCCACTAGAATCTCCAATCTGCCTTTGTCTCTTCAGTAACTCATCAAGTTGTGATGAGCTAATCTTGAATTTTTCTTTGTACTCACTTGTAGTAGTTAAATAATCTCTTAGTATTGTCATTTGTCTTTCAAGCTCTTTCTCATTGTTCTGGGATTGTACCAAATTAGACCTTAATATCTCATTTTCATGAGTCAACCTACCACATTCTTCAAATTTTTTCTTCACGGATATAATGAGATTTTTTTCCTTTTTCTTTCTATCCTCAATATCCTTAGACATCCTCATATTCATGGTTTGCATTTCATTCTTCATAACCATGTTCTTGTGACTCAATTTCTGACATTGTTCCTTAAGTGCATTTTTCTCTTCATCATCCCGATTTTGCAAAAGTTCCTTTCTCCTAGCTTGAACAGATGATAGTCTCTCTTATAGGACAAGAATAAATTCTTTAGCATAATTCAACTCATCTTGTAGCTTTAAGTTCTTCAATCTTTCAGCATCATAATCTTCAAGTACCATCACAAGCTTCTTCTCCAAAGCCATCTTCAATGATTCCGGTTTCATAATCTTCCTCAAGCTGTTAAACTTCCTCCGAGGCACAAAGCTCTGATACCAATTATTGGAAACCAATAACACTAAAAGGGGGGGGTGAATCAGTGTTATACCAGAATAATATATCTTAGCCTTAACAAAACATTCATACACCAACCGGTATAAACAAAATTGAAATAAGTAATGCAACCAATAAGACAAACACATAAATGAGGAACATAACACACATATTTATACATGGAAAACCTCAAAGAGGAAAAACCATGGTGGGATTTGTGACCCACAATATCAATCCACTGGCCACATGAAGAGATATTACAATATATGATGGGCCTGCACTTGCAGGAAGGCTTACAACCTAGAGCACATTTCTCATCATAAAAGGAGCCTCATTGAGTACATAACAATCTAGAGAAGTGTGAACTACTTATTACAACATCTTCTATGCCAGAATACAGTTCTGATTTAAGCTCTGTCTGTTCCGGTCAAAACCCTAAACCTCAGTACTGGAATAACCCTTACAATGAATTCCTCACATACATAGTCTCTGTGATATATTTCGTATTACATTACATCCATATATCCATTCCACATGTCTATCCCTATCCACTTATTCTTTTATATATTACAAAATGATCTAATCAATCTCTCCTATATACCCTATACAAAATTTATGCCTTATGTCAGCTTATAAGGATATATACAATATCATATTTACATGTTGGCCATAGCATAAATGAACAAGCATTAAGACAAGTTGCCAATGCCAGATCCAAGATGTGTCGACCTCCAATACCTATATCCTTTACCATACCATGTTGGCCTGCATTGCCGGTGATCAAAGAAATCTTCTATCCGGTCGGTGCCGATGCCGGTGTAGAGTTTGTTAAGTGCTTGCCGGTACACCATATGAAGTCAGAACCCAAAATCATGTTGCCATCAATGACAAAATAATAAAGCCTAACCAATAGAGTGTCAATTTCCAACAGTTTACTGGCATACACTTCACTGGCACCGACATGTATCTTCATCGGTAGGAAGGAATTCTATGGGTACCGATATTGCAGGCCAACATGGTTTATATTTAGGATACCGGTATTGGAGGCCGACATCATTTGGGACCCAACATCGGTAATTAATTTTAATATTTATGTATATATGTAATTGAGCCAACTTGTATATTCATTTTGTAATTATCTATGTAAGCCGACATAAGGCATGAAGGATTGTAAGGGTATATAGGTCAGTTGATTAGATCATTTTGTCATATGGAATGTAATATGAGTGAGAGAGTGATAATTGTAATGTGAGGAATGTTGATTATGTAAGAGGTTATTCCGGTAAGGGTTTAGGGTTTCAGAACCGAAACAATTAGAGCTGAACCGAAACTATATTCAGGCATAGGAGATGCTATCATTGGAGTTCACTCATTCTTTCAGATTGTAGTCTGGATTTGTATGTAGTCAGTGAGACTCCTTTTGTGTTGAGTAATGTGCTCTAGACTTTAAGCCTTCCTGCAAGTGCAGGCCCCCATATTATGTAATATCTTTTCATATGGCCAGAGGATTGATATTGTGGGTCACAAATCCCACCATGGTTTTTCCTCTTTGAGGTTTTACACGTATAATTCTCTATGTTATGTTATTCATTTTTGTGATTGGCTTATTGATTGCTTTACTTATTTCAATCTTATATGTATTGATTTACCAGTTGGTGAATGCATGTTATAATAAGGTTGAATTTGAATATTTCGGTAGAAAACTGATTCACCTCCCTCTTAGTGTCCTTGGATTCCAACAATTGGTATCAGAGCCTTGTGCCTTGAAGGAAGTTTAACAACTTGAGGGAGATCTTGAATCCAGAATCCATGGATATGAGTTTGGAGAGATAACTTGATGTAGCACTTGAAGATTATGATGTTGAAAGGATGAAGAACTTGAAGTTACAAAATGAATTGAATTCTGCTTAGGAATTCATTCTTATCCTACAGGAGAGGTTTTCATCTGTTCAAGCTAGGAGGAAAGAACTTTTGCAAAATTGGGATAATGAAGAGAAAGATACCCTCAATGAAATATGTCAGAAGCTGAGTCAGGAGAACATGGTCACGAGGAATGAAATGCAAGCCTTAACTATGAGGATGTCAAAGGAGATTGAAGACCAGAAGATGAATTAAGAAAACCTTGGGAGATCCTTGAAAGATAGATATGAAGAATGCATCCAGTTGGTTCATGAAAAAGAAATGTTGAGAACTGATTTAGTGCAATCCCAAGGTAATGAACAAGAACTTGAAAGACAAATGATAATTCTAAGAGATGATCTAACTATTGCAAGTGAGTATAAAGAAACATTCAAGGTTAGTTTTGCACAACTTGATGAACTATTGAGAAGTCAAAGACAAAATGGAGATTCCAGTGGACTTGGATTTGAACAACGTCAGAGCTCTGGTACTACAAATGAAGATCAAAATCAGAAGACACCGGTAAGGAAACTTAATGCTTACACATTTAATGGTAGATGCTTTGTTTGTAATAAATTTGGTCACATGGCTAGGCAATGCAAAAATAGAGCAAATCAGGACTATGATTCTGCTCCCGATCAATGTTCTAAATGCAATAAGTATGGTCATAAGACAAAAGATTGCAGAATGAATCTTAAATATTATGCATGTGGAAAATTTGGGGATATGGCTAATCACTGCAGGTCAAGAAATTATATTAATTTTAGCAAGGCAATTCAAAAGAACACTGTTACATGTTATGCATGCAACAAGATTGGACACATTGCTAAGTTCTATAGAAGCAAAAATACACCGGTTAACAATGATGGATCAAATGATAAAGGAAAAGAGAAGGTCAATGAAATCTGGCAAGATCATATCAAGAAATGGGTCAGAAAGTCAGATGATCAAACAACAAATGGGAATGCTGATAGTTTTGATACTTAATATAAGTACAGATCCAATAGCCAACAAGATGAGAGGGGGGGGGGGGGGGTGAATCATATAAACTTAATCATCCATAAAAACATTAGATTCAACCTCGGTAACATATATATCAATCATATAACCAAAAACTATCAAACATGCAAACTCAAAAGCATATGAACAATATAAACCTCATAACACCAGATTTAACGTGGAAACCCAAATAGGGAAAAACCACTGTGGGATTTCGGACCCACTAAGAAATATACTCTTCTAGAGTATGCTCAGTTAAAAGCAAATCATGTTAAAGATTACAAACACATTGCTAGATGTGACCTGGTTAAGGGATTTCCCTAAGATCTGTTAGGATCTTCACTTTGTTAGAAGTGACCTTGTCAAAGGATTTCAAACACTCAATCAGAATGTCACCTTGTTAGAGGATTTACATGTAAGACTGTTAAGTCCACTCGGTTAAGAGATTTCCTGTCACTTTCATAAAATAACAGTAATACAATTTGTCTGCAACTTCACATCTAAAATGCTAAAGCAGATTCCTATTTGTTCAATACAATCTAGACATAGAACTAATCTTGTCTATCTGCTGGGCATCAATACTCTATTATTCTAACAGGTCTTCAAGCTTCTATGCTCGGTTATCACTATGTAGCATCCCTGTGCATACATTTGCCTGCATACATTGTTTATCAACAGTTTCCTATTTATAAACAATCTTCTAACCGCTTAATCTCCTTGATCACATTTCCCATGATCAATCATAGCCATCGGATCTTTTAATCTTGTCCAGGTTCATTGTATCTTTTGATTTGAAAATGTTTTACCCCGCCTTGGAACTTGCACATTCACCTTGGAACTTGTGTTAGGGTAATGCGGTTCAATCTGAGCTGTAGATCTTCTTGCCGACTTTCCATTGCCTTAGATTCACTTAACAAACTTCTTCCACGACTTACCAATCATTGATCCGCTCCAGCTCATCAGCTTCTTTCATTAAATATCACATGTAAACATTTAATGCATTCTGTTATAGCTCGGTTACAACTCGGTGAATACTAAACTTCACTCGGTAGACATTCTATCTTCATTAACCGACTGCAATAACCTTAGGGTTTACCGACTAGGTTCTTTGCTTGACAACATAGTGTAGTATTAACCTTTACATTTTACAACATATGTATGATGTTAAAATAATCTAAAACATCAAGATCTCATCATTGTCTAACTCGGTAGTAGTTGCCCATTGAATATCTTATCCCCTTATTCATCATATTATTTCCTGTGTCTTTACCGACTTCTTTATAATCTTCATATCATACTTCTCAAGATATGGCAACATCATACTGAATTAGAAAATCAATTTCTTGACATCAATGACAAAATAATAATATCAAGATAGTAAAACATCTTTAATCAGTTATGTCCATAATCATCAACAACCTTCTCAATATCCTTATAATGTAATATTGCCAACAATCTCCCCCTTTGGCATTGATGGCAAAACCAATTGATTTGACCTTTAAAAGATTCAGATTGCTGTAATTATGAAATGCTTGAAATGCTCTCCCCCATTCATTAGATTTCTCTTCTGTTTCAGTCTTTATTTCAATCTATAGTCTTCTCTCAATCTTCTCCCATATATTCTCAGTCTTCTTCCCCTTTGGTAGGTCTTCTCTCCCTTTGACAACAATGCCAAAAAGAAAAAAATCAAAATTTGTTTCTGTACGAAGTTATTACCTGCTGTTGTGTATCAACTGAGTCTCGGTCAGAGCATTTGTTTACAATTCTTGTTCCCTGTATCATTCTCTGTATTATTCCAGTATTAATTCCAGTACACTTTCAGAAAAACATTCTAAAGTGTATCACTCCAGCATCAACTCCCCAAAAGATATTCAATAGAGTCATCGAAGTGATGCTTTCACCGAACTCGGTCAGTGATTAAAAGATAGGGGTAGGACCCCTAACTTACTTCTGAGATATTCAAAAGTGTCCTTTGGTAGTGGCTTGGTGAAGATATCAGCTATTTGCTCCTTTGTGTTAACATATTCCAACACCACTTTCTTCTCTTGAGCTTCTTATCTAAGATAATGATATTTGATAGATATGTGCTTTGTCTTAGAGTGCATAACAAGGTTCTTTGAAATATTAAAGGCACTAGTATTGTCACATGATATAGTTACTGGCTCGGTAACTTTCTCATTTATACCATCCAATAGTTGTTTGATCCATGCAATGTTGGTACAATTCAGTGTTGCTGCAACATATTCAACTTCGGCTGTTGACTGAGAAACACATCCTTGTTTCTTGCTAAGCCAACTCACTAGTCTTTCTCTTAAGAAGAAAGCTCCTCCACTTGTTCTTTTTCTGTCATGAATGTTGCCTGCCCAATCAGCATCGGTATAAACTTTTAAATCAAGATCATTTCCTTTCTGATATACTAAGCCATAATCTTCAGTGCCTTTTAAGTATCTGAAAATTCTTTTGATTGCTATCATGTGGATTTCCTTAGGATCTGCAGAGAATCTTGCATCAATACCTACTGCATGTGCTATATCTGGCCTACTGTGAACAACATATTATAGTTTTCCAATCATAGATCGGTAGAGTGTCTCATCAATAGATGCAGATTCATCATTCTTTGATAGTTTACAGTTGGTAGTCATAGGAGTACTTACTGGTTTTGAATCCTCCATTCCAAATTTCTTCAAGATTTCCTTTATGTACTTGGATTGAGTAATGAAAATCTCATTTTTCATTTGCAATATCTATAAGCCTATAAAATACTTTATCTCATCGATTAATGACATCTCAAGTTCTTTGCTCATTTCATTTCCAAAGTTCTTGGATAAAGAGTCATTTCCACAAAATATAATATCATCAACAAATATGGCTGAGATTAGTATTCCATTTTCATCATTCTTCATGTACATGTTGTTGTTCTCACTTGTTCTTATAAAACCAATCTTAATCAAATAAGAGTGCAATCTTTCATACCATGCTCTAGGTGCTTGTTTCAGACCATATAAAGCTTTGTTCAATTTACATACCCGATCTTTATTATTGTCTTCAACAAATCCTTCAGGTTGTTCAATGAAAACTTCTTCTTCTAATATTCCATTCAGAAATGCAGATTTGACATCCATTTGATATACCTTGAAGTTATTGAAAGCAGCATATGCCAACAATGTTCTTACTTCTTCAAGTCTAGCAATAGGTGCAAAAGTCTCACCATAATCAATTCCTTCTTCTTGGGCATAACCTTTGCAAACTAATCTTTCTCTGTTCCAAATGACCTCACCTTTTTCATTTAGCTTGTTTCTGAAGATCCACTTTGTAATGATTACATTTTTGTCCTTCGGTCTTGGGACCAGTGTCCATGTGTCATTCTTCTTGATTTGATCAATCTCTTCTGTCATAGCATTATCCAATCTTCATTGTTAAATGCCTCTTTCACTATTCTCGGTTCAAATTCAGATATCAAACATGTGTTCTATCTTAGTTTGTTCCTTGTCATCACTGGATTATCCTTATCTCCTATAATCTGACTTGGTGCATGGTGCCTTCTGACATACTTGGCTAATATAGGCTCGGTAGGCTCTGTATGATCTTCTTCATCACTCGGTAACTGGACATTTTCTTCATTTTCTTCAACAGTTATCTCGGTAGGACTTCTCAGTTGCACATAGACAAATTCATCATAGTCTTCTGGTTCTTTGGAATTTCCTTCATCATTTCTTTCTGCAAATTCATCAATTTTCACATTTGCACTTTCTACTATTTTGTTAGATGATTTGATCAGACATTTAAATGCTTTGCTTCTAGAAGAATATCCTAGAAATGTTCCTTCTTCACTTTTCTGATCAAACTTGCCATTTCTATCATCTTTATGAACATAGCATCTACTTCCAAAGATCTTAAAATAACTTACATTAGGTTTCTTTCCATACCAGATTTCATAAGGTGTCTTCAAAGTACCTTTCTTCAATTGAACTCGGTTCAAGGTGTAAACAACTGTGCTTATTGCTTCTCTCCAAAATGTTTGTGGAACCTTCTTCTCAATCATTTGTGTTCTAGCACAATCCACAATAGATCTGTTTCTTCTTTCAGCTATTCAATTCTGCTGTGGAGTTCTTGGTGCAGAGACTTGTCTTTTTCTACCATGGTCATTGCAAAATAGGTTGAACTCATCAGATGTAAACTCTCCTCCTCTATCTGATCTAAGACATTTCAGTTGTCTTCCTGTTTCATTTTCAACTCTTGTCTTGTACCATTTAAACATTTGAAAAGCTTCTGATTTTTCTTTTAAAAACATTACTGACATCATCTTTGAATAATCATCCACAAATAATATGAAATACTTATCACCATAATAACTTTGAACTTTCATAGGACCACAAAGATCAGTGTGCACAAGATCTAAAATTCCCTTAGAAGTGTAGGACTTACTTGTAAAGCTTGATCTTGTCATCTTACCCATATGTCATCCTTGACCTCTTACTCGGTGCTTCTTACTTATTTTGATCAGATTATCAAAATTAACATGACAAAACCTTTTATGCCATAACCAAGTATTATCAATCTTTGCATGCAAACACTTATTGTGAGTTGAGTCAAGGTGAAATGTATTACCTTTTGTTTGTGTTCCGGTAGCAGCTAACTTTCCATTCTTGTCATGAACTTTGACAATTCCTTTGTGAAATTCTATTCAGTAACCTGTGTTGTTTAGCTGTGCTACACTCAACAAATTATATTTCAAACCTTCAACCCAATAAACATCATTGCATCTTGCATTATCAAGAAGTGTTATGGATCCTTTACCTCTTACTGGACATGGTGCATCATTACCAAATCTAACATAGCCTCCATCATAATCTTCTAACATAACAAACTTGTGTTTATCTCCTGTCATATGATGTGAGCATCCACTATCTATAATCCAAGAATCATTAGTGTTTATGTGAGATATTAGGGCTTTTTCTTCATACCTTTCTTCATCTGATCCATCCTTGATAGCCACATAAATAACTTCCTTTGTATCAGTCTCATCTGATTTATCATTGTCAAATTCCTCATCAACAATTAAGCATGTCTTTCTATCTCTTCTTCTGAAGTCTCGGTGTCCTTTGTAATGATTATCTTTCTATCTGTCATCTTGGTAATCTCTCTTTTCAGTAAAATCTTTGTCAGGACAGTTAGAAGCCATATGTCCAATCTTATTACAATTGAAACATTTCAAAGGTAGTTTTCCTTTATACTTACCTTTGCTTCTTGGTAACCTTTTGGCCAATAGTGCTTCAAACTCTTCTTGCTTTTTGATTTCTTCATACAGTTTGTGTACCTCCTCCATGTTCTTCCGAAATCTTTCACTTGCTCCACTATGATCTCCTTCAAATTACTTATACTTTCTTTCATTATAATCATTAGATTCATTCAGATGAAAAGAACTAAATGCAGATTCAACTTTATTTACCGATGACCCACTGCTATCAAAATTACTTAACTCAAATGCATGTAGCTTACCAATAGTAGCATCCAAGGAAATTGGCATATTAGGTACAAACCTCACTTCATTGATTGCAGAGATTCGGATTGCATAGGCAGGTAGAAGGGTTCTTAACAACTTACTTGTTACATCCTTTTCTTTAATAGTTCCTCCTGCTCATTTGATTTGATTTACAATCTCCTTTAGTCTTGTACTGTACTGGGTTATGTTCTCACCTTGATTCATCCTCATAGATTAAAGTTATCCTCTTAAACTATCTACTTTTTCTCTTTGAACATGTTCATCTCCTCCATATACAGATATGAGCTTAGTCCACATTGCCTTTGCATCATTGCTGCCTTCTAGATCATTAAACTTAGAATCGGTCAATGCAGATGTTATTTCAATCATTGCTTGAATATGTTCTTGCTTCACCTTTATCTCTTCCATAGTCAATGGATAGGTGCTCGGTGCAACAAAATCATTCTCCAGATAGTATATAGCATATTCTCCAACTCCTGATAGATGTAGCTTCATCCTTTTCTGCCA
This sequence comes from Cryptomeria japonica, assembly GCF_030272615.1. Classification (NCBI taxonomy): domain Eukaryota; kingdom Viridiplantae; phylum Streptophyta; class Pinopsida; order Cupressales; family Cupressaceae; genus Cryptomeria; species Cryptomeria japonica. The sequence continues at coordinate 605,783,186 of NC_081411.1, read as the reverse complement.
TGTAAAGAAACTTGACTTATTCAGCTTAGGTGCATCCCTCTTATACATCTTTGGATCTTTAACTCAAGTGCCTTTAAACTTTTCTTTCGGAGTCCAAGGCTCTGATACCAATTGATAGTTCTGATACTTAATATAAGTACAGATCCAATAGCCAACAAGATGAGAGGGGGGGGGGGGTGAATCATACAAACTTAATCATCCATAAAAACATCAGATTCAACCTCGGTAACATATATATCAGTCATATAACCAAAAATTGTCAAACATGCAAACTCAAAAGCATATGAACAATATAAACCTCATAACACTAGATTTAACGTGGAAACCCAAATAGGGAAAAACCACTGTGGGATTTCGGACCCACTAAGAAATATACTCTTCTAGAGTATGCTCGGTTAAAAGCAAATCCTGTTAAAGATTACAAACACATTGCTAGATGTGACCCGGTTAAGGGATTTCCCTAAGATCTATTAGGATCTTCACTTTGTTAGAAGTGACCTTGTCAAAGGATTTCAAACACTCAATCAAAATGTCACCTTGTTAGAGGATTTACATATAAGACTGTTAAGTCCACTCGGTTAAGAGATTTCCTGTCACTTTCACAAAATAATAGTAATACAATCTGTTTGCAACTTCACATCTAAAATGCTAAAGCAGATTCCTATTTGTTCAATACAATCTAGACATAGAACTAATCTTGTCTATCTGCTGGGCATCAATACTTTGTTATTCTAACAGGTCTTCAAGCTTCTGTGCTTGGTTATCACTATGTAGCATCCCTGTGCATACACTTGCCCGCATACATTGTTTATCAACAGTTTCCTATTTATAAACAATCTTCTAACCGCTTAATCTCCTTGATCACATTTCCCATGATCAATCATAGCCATCAGATCTTTTAATATTGTCCAGGCTCATTGTATCTTTTGATCTGAAAACATTTTACCCCGCCTTGGAACTTGCACATTCACCTTGGAACTTGTGTTAGGGTAATGTGATTCAATTTGAGCTGTAGATCTTCGTGCTGACTTTCCATTGCCTTAGATTCACTTAACAAACTTCTTCCATGACTTACCAATCATTGATCTGCTCCAACTCATCAGCTTCTTTCATTAAATATCACATGTAAACATTTAATGCATTTTGTTATAGCTCGATTACAACTCAGTGAATACTAAACTTCACTCGGTAGACATTTTGTCTTCATTAACCGACTGCGATAAACTTAGGGTTTACCGACTAGGTTCTTTGCTTGATAACATAGTATAGTATTAACCTTTACATTTTACAACATATGTATGATGTTAAAACAATCTAAAACATCAAGATCTCATCATTGTCCAACTCGGTAGTAGTTGCCCATTGAATATCTTATCCCCTTATTCATCATATTATTTCCTGTGTCTTTACCGACTTCTTTATAATCTTCATATCATACTTCTCAAGATATGGCAACATCATACTGAATTAGAAAATCAATTTCTTGACATCAATGACAAAATAATAATATCAAGATAGTAAAACATCTTTAATCAGTTATGTCCATAATCATCAACAACCTTCTCAATATCCTTATAATGTAATATTGCCAACAAATGCTTTGGTTATCAATCGATGGAGGAGGTTTCTCCTGCACCGGCATGAAGCTAATCTAGTAACTAAGGCAGATGCCTTAGGGGTAGGCAAAATTCATGATAATACTACTTAAGCTCGAGAAGAGATTCTAGAAGATGTTCCAAATATTGAAAATGCTTATCCGGCATGGAGATGTTCGACCAAGAACCAGTATCTTTCACCGACAGTCATTCATGTCAATGATAGATTATGGTTTTTCTTGGAGGTTAAAAGGTTGAATCCACTTCATTTCTAATCACCTTGCATTCAAAGTGATTAAGAGCAATTCAGAGTGAGTCTAAGGTGATTCAGTGCAATTCGATATCTTCTTGAGGGATTTCACCAGCGATCGAAAGAGTTCTTTAGGGTTTCACTGGCAAATATTTTTGAGGTACTTAACGATATTATCTTTCATCATGGAAGTGATATTATCCTCTATACTTACTTTTATTGCAAATCCTACTGTAGTTGAGGTTAAGGACCGTCCTAGGCTGATTTTCAAGAAGTGCCCATATATTGCCACTTTGGATGATTCGGTTGGCCCATTTTACCATGTCTCAGAAGGAGTTGTATATGTGGAAGATGTTAGAGCTTACATTCATTGCCATATTGAGGATTTGGGTACTAGTGATATCAAGAGCATGTATATGAACGGGTTGATGAGAGACTGTGGAAAGATCAAGCATGAGTATCAGCATATTGAGGATCTAGGGTTTACTGGAATTCTGGATATTCTGGAATTTGAAGATGAGATTGCCCGATATGTATTGAGAAAAGTGCATGGAGAATTCATTTGGTTGGAAAAACCTTACAATGTATTGAAGGAGGCTATTAGGGCCATCACCGATTTGCTGCAAATTGGAGAACATCCAAAGAAGAAGATTTCTAATGATCAGGTTAACAAACTCACTGGCGCAAATTCAAATCAACGATCGATGAGGGTTAGCACTATCACTGACAGAGATATCAGATTCAGAAGCGTGGTTATTGGATACAAGATAACTCAATCAAACCATCAAAATTTTGTTTCTAGCTCCTACATTTATGCAACACATAAGATCATGAGGAAAAATGAGAAGTTAAATCTTTGTGGATGGATGTTAGATGAGTTGTTAGTTAACTTAGGGAAGATCAAAGGAGAGAAGAAGGGAACATTTTGGTATGGAAATCTTATTGTCTGTTTGATGCTATTTTTTATTAATGAAACTCCCAATTATGGGAAGAGACAATGGGCATTTGATATCCCAGTAGGAAGAAAAATGAAACAATATATTGCTAGTTTGGGTAGTCAGTGACATGATAAAGTTTGGGGTTACTTCAAGGCATACCAGAAGATAATGAAATATAGAGAGAGGGTTCCAAAGTACATTGTTGAGAAATACTCAACCGAGATCTTCTTTATAGTTAAGAAAGATGAAACCTTGATGGAAGAAGTCAAACCCCAGAAGATATGGATCGAAGAGATGGGTTATGAAGTTGATGCATAGATTTTGGATGCTTATGCACAATTGTTAATTGATGCACCTATTGATGAAGCTAAGAAATCCTTTGGTACTGCAAAACAAAAGAAGCAAGAGGTTCAAACTGAGTTTAACTAGAAGAAGAGGGAGAAGCAGCAAGGCAAGGCAAGCAAATTTGTGGAACGGGTATCTCAGGATATCAAAGCATTAATAAATGTTATTCCAGAAAAAGGAAGGAAGAAGAAAGAGCCTAATTTTTTTATTGAGCCTATTCCATCACTCTGAAACTGACGATGACACACCTTTATCATTTAAGAGAGTATTGAGGAAGAAAGGTGAAGAGACTAAGGAGGAAGCTAGGAAGCAACCGATTAGGAAGGTTACAATCAAGCTACCGACAAAGACAAGAGCTCCAAAGGAAACACCTTCTGCTCCATCCGGTATTGGAAGAAGAAAGAAGATGGATGACATAGATCTTGCAATTGTATCTGGTAATGTAACTATTATTTCACCCAAGACTTGTACAGAATTGGTAGATGAAATTAACTAAGGATGATATGTTGAAAAATGTACAATTTTATTTTGAGAATTTAGATGATGATGAACAGAGAGAAGTTGAGGAAGTAGTTTTATTATATTTGGATACATATAAGAAAGCCTTGTTAGAAATTGAAAATAAAATACTGACACGGTTATATGATAAACTAGATGCTAGAAGATTATCAGCTATGGAGGAAGACAAGAACATAAAGATTCAAGAATTGTTAACTACTTGTGCATCCATTACTCCAGAGGAGTTGGATATGATTCTTGAGGTTGCAGACAGGAACATCTTTCACAACAAGCACAAGATAGTTAGTCTTATGTTAGGAAGGGTTAATGAGATAGTCATTGAGACCCACAAGGCATGGGTTCAATTATTTACTGCAAACCCTGGTTTCTACACTTCACTGAAAGCTAAAATTGATAGTCCAAAGATCCCAATTGAAGGGAAAGGTAAAGGTATAGTGGGTACCTCATCGACAATTTTGAAAGATATTAAGATATTGGATATAGAGCCCCCAATAGAATCTAATGTACAATACATAGAGGTGTTACCAACAAATGTAGAGATACCAATAGATTCAAAGAGTGTACAGGTTACAAATGTTGAGGATAATAGTCCTCTAGATCAGAATGTACAGGTTGAGGACACAGTTTATAAGGAGGAACCAACAGTAACCGATACTGCACCAAGTGACGAAGCCATCGGTGCAAAAGATGAAGCTATTAAAGTTAACAAACCATTAGAGGAGAAGGGAGAATAATCTGACAAGGAACCAGTAGTGAGCACATCATTGTTGTCAATAGACACCTCATAAGTAGAGTAGAAAAGCTTAACGAAGATGAGTTCTACTGAGCTCATGATGATGGCTGCACAGAAGATGATGAAGGAAGGATCTGTGGACAAATGAGTTATTGATCAGTCTATCTTAATTTTGTATAGACTTTTCCTAGAGTGCAAATTTGACAAAGGAGAAAGCCCATCCAACAAGCTCAAAATAATCACAGAGCACATTTCTAAGGACTTTCAATCTTTACAATAGATATCAAACTAGTAGGTATTGGAGAGGTTTACATAAGCTAAGAGAGCTACTTTTGATTAGATGATTGAGTCAGAGAAGAAAGAGATTAAAGATTGTAGACACCTAAAATTGTCATGTCTAATTAAATAAATATTTTATTTATTTAATTATTTTAGCTTAATTCTTCTATTAATTAAATAAATCTTTATTTAATTAATTAACTCATTTCTCCTCTTCTAGCCTTATTTCTCATTTAAATAAATACTTTTATTTATTTAAATTACCCTTTTTCTAAATTAAATAAATATTCTTATTTATTTAATTGATCCCATTTCTTCTATTAATTAAATTAATCTTTACTTATTTAACTAATTCATTAGCCTTTTCTACCCATGACACATGTCATTCATCTCTTAATTCCTACACTACCTACCCTCTCATTATTTTATTATTTCTTTTACCTATCCTCTAATCCAAGCCGACCATTTATCTTTTACACCTCTCAATCTTATCCCTCCATTTCTTACAGTGTCTTCTATATAAGGAGATACTTCCTTCATTATCAACCCTAAGCAACTAATCAATCCTTCAAGCATTCTAGTATTCGAACTTTCATATGCGATCAGGCTATCAACCACATTTCCATTCTTTCTTGAGCTCTTGTGCACACATAAAATCTGAGAGAAAACATATCAAGCAAGACCAATGGAGATAGGAAGAATGGAGATCCAAACCCTATTGGACATGTGATGGTATAATCTTTGTGATTTCATTTGATTTGCATTATCTTAGGTAATCTTCATATGTTATGGTGGATCTTTGTTGTTGTTAGGCTAGGGTTTTGTGGTTGAATCTATTCAGTCTTTCAATATTGTTGTTTCCATTTTTACCATAAACATTTTGGCATGCCCAGTGGGGCTCTCGTCCCTTTTGCATTTAACATCTTTGTTGCAAATTTTGTGTTTTTGAAGTTGCAGATTTGACATTTCCGACAACATTTCGATATTTTCGCATTTGCGCCTCCTGAAAAGAAGTTTTTTATTTTCTACCGCATCTGCATTTGACATTATTTTATTTTTTTGCAAATTGCAGGATCGTGTGTGTTTCCGAATTGCGTATGCGCATCTTTAAGTCACGTCTATGTTTTGAAACCACGTCTGGGTTGTTTAAGCGAGTCTGTGAGGGTTTTAGGAGCATATGTAATTTTTAACTGTGTCTGTGTTAGGTTTAATTACATCTGTGCTTTTTATTTTCACATTTTTCAATTTTTATTCCAGTTTTTAAGGCTTTATTTTGTCATTTGGATTTCAGATCTGGTTTATTTCAGGCTAACATATTGTGATCTAGCTAAAAAATTGGTGCAACTTGTCTTTGAAGTGAACATGTCTTGTTGAAGGCTCCCTTTTCACCGTCTTTTGGATCTAAAATTTACCTAACTTGTGTGCTTACAGGAGGGGTATTATTGCAAAACTACTAACAAATCTTTGTTGCAAAATTTTGGCAAGGGTTTTTTATTTTTATTGTGTGCCTTGTTTTCATAGATTACCAAACACTTCAATTGGTGCACTAAAATTGAACCAGTGTCTTTTGTGTCTTGAGCAATAGGCTCTTTTATTTAATCTCTAGAGGGCTTGTCTCCCCGTGTGGTCATTAGGACTACTAGTGAGGAGAGAATGACCCAAGTGGTAGCGAGGAAAACCCACCTCTTCTGAACCACTATAAATAACTGTATCCATGGTGAAAGCCATGGGTAACGTGTGCTGATTAGTTCATACCGACACTATGTCTCCTCATAAACCCATTTGATCAAATTTATTTGATCAGTTGTAGGACGTAACCCCTATTGGCTGGGAACCTTCTGTATTTACAGTGTTGAAAGTGCCGCATGTATGGCCACACAAGCAGATGTCCTTACTAGCACCTTTTTGTTTTAGAAAGCCAAAATCCTTCTAGTTGTTGGGGTAGGAGGTCGGACCTCTGGATCAGCCCACACACATACGATTCTTAGTAGAGATACAAAGTTTGCCACGAGGAGTTTTCGTGGGGACTGATGCTTGGCTGCCCCGGAGAAGTGAGTGCCAAGGGTGGAGCTAGTGAGGTCAAGCATCTAAGTATCCACTCTGAATAGCATAGCCTTGGGGTAAACCCCATGTGAGATCACCAACTATTGTCTTGGCCAACCATAAGAATTGTGCTTGTCTTCTTTTAAACATTCAAACATTCAAGATCAAACATCAAAACATTGTGTCTTTTGTGTCTTAAAGTGTATGCAAAACATTTTTTTACATCAAACAACACACTTTCTTTGAAGTCATTTTGAGTCTAAACACTTGCGAACATTGAGTCCTCATCTACAATGTGTCCTCTTGTCATGAAAAATAGTCAAAAATTCAGATTTGGTCACAACAACAACTTTACAAAATTGGAAAATTTGCACTCAGATTGTGGAAACCCTTTTGTGTTTGATAGAAACACGTCTATGTTCTAAAATTGCGTTTGTATAGGAAAAAATGCGTCTGTGTCATCATAAGAAAAACCACATTCACAAAATCTCTGAAATGTGTCTGTGTAGTGTTAAACATCATCTGTGTTGGGGAACTGCGTCTATGAAGTATACAGGAACGTTTGTGTTCAGAATTGGAAAAACTTATAGTCTGACAAAACAAGAGCAATCAGTTTCATAATTCTTGAGCTTCCTAGGTTATTTCTCCGGGTTTTCATCTAGCATTCAACCTATCTTTGGGTCTCACAAAGTTCATCATTTCTTTACACCTTGCATTACATCCACATTTGTCTAAACTTGAGTTGAAAGGTCACTTTCTCGTCCTCATCTTACTTTATCAACACACTACATACAACAACATTTTGCTAAGTGGTCCCTCATCAAGGTCTATCACCTTTGGGTCTCACTTGGTCTTACTTAGAGTCAAGGTCAACTTACCTCATCAAGAGAAACTATCATCTCTTTTGAAGCTACACCTACTCTACTACATACATACTTGGTCTTACACTTTGGACATTGCAAGTACACCTCAAATTCATTTACATTCCATCCAACTCTTGGTCTTCCACACTCTTTCCATTTTCATCTAGTCTCACACATCTTGGTCAAGACCTAGTTCATGGTTGAAACCCGTCCCAAAAATATAGGAAGGAAGCTAAAGAGGCTCAAGAGTCTGCAAACATGAGTGCCTATGAGTATGATAATGATATCTTCTTCAATTCTGATCATAACACATTACCTGACATGGACACTTATAGAAACACTTAATATGTTGAGAACATGGATAATACAAACAACAATGATACACACAATGATGATATGGACAAATTTTCCATACATTCAATAGAAGTGGAAGACTCCATCATGGATCCCCATTTAATAGATTGGTTGAGGAAATCATGAGAAGAGATAGATAATATTTATTACAAGTGATGGCATAAAGTGGAGCTAAGATACCTCATGATTTTGACATGTCTCAAATAATGGAAAATCGACCTATGAAAGAACCTCAACTCAACATGGATCAAAGGAGGCCTACTAGTGGAGGTAATAGAGGACCACATTTTGTGCTTGAGTCTCCATCATCTTTGTTTCAAAAACCTGAGGTCCCAAATACACATGGTCAAGCTTATGCTACTCATGAAAGAGCATCTCATGAACAACTCCATTTACATAGACCATTATGGAAGCCTTATGTAGAAAAGTACACTCAATCAGATACTAATGCTAAGGACTAACCTCAAAAGCATGCTCAAAATTGGGAGAGTAGGAAACCACATGTCAAATTTGGGGGCAACATGCTAGAACAAACTCATGACATGCCTGTAGAATATGATATACATGGACAGAGCAGATATTCCATTCCTCATTATGACTCTATACTAGGTGGTTCCTATACACAAAAGCATTATAGACCTCCTCCATATGAACATGTGTATGATCAATACCATCCATACATGCAGTATGCTCCTCCTCCACCTAGTGGCTCAGGCATGGGATATGGTCTAAGAAGTCGGTCTCCACCTAAGAACAATTTGGAACAACAAATTAAGGACTTACAAAATAAAATAGAGGACATTAATACACCAAAGCCAGCTTACACAATGAGAGATATATGTCCCTATCCATTTGACAAAAGCATTCCAATGCCTCCTTTTCCTACACATTTTGTGACACCAAAGTTTGATAAGTATAGAGGCAAAGGAGACCCTAAGGCACATATAAGACAATTATTCACAACTTGCATTGAGGTAGCAGTAGAAGAAACATACTTGATGAGATTGTTTCCACAAAGCTTGGGTGAACAAGCTATGGAATGGTTCTCCCAACTTCCACCTGGAATCAAGTCTTGGGGTGACTTAGCAGAAGCTTTTATCCAACATTTCTCATACAACATAGAGATAGACATATCAGTCACCACTTTGTGCAACACCAAGAAAAAGGATGGGGAGTCATTTTCATCATTCTTACAAAGATGGAGGAATTTAGCTAGTAGATTCTCTTGTGAAATTCCACAAAAACAAATGGTAGAGATTTTCACCAAGAATGTCAACAAGGACATTGGTTATGACTTAAGGAAAACTTGCTTGTCCACTTTCAAGGATGTCATTGAAAAAGGCTTAGCAATAGAGAGGGTCCTAATTGAACAAGGAGTAATTAAGATATTCAAAGAAAACAAAGAGGACTTTAAAGGAAAAGACAAGCCAAGATTTTAGAACAAAAACAAGAACACAATCAATGATGGTGTTGTTGATGCTAACATAGTGAGACCCAAAATCATTCTTTCTGGATCAAGTTCTACAAACAATCAAGTGAATACTCAAGGTGTTTTTGGGGATTGCAAAGTTTGAGAAGCAGTTGCCTGAGTTCTAAGACGACGCTTTCATCGGCATTCATGTGCAGAACGATTTCGTCTAGTCCTAGTAGGAAGTTGAGAAGATTGAGGAGGAGGAATGTTCTCATCCTTATTACTTGGGTGTTTAGGTTGTGGTCTCTTAGGTTGAATAATAGGAGAAGAGGAAGGTCTCTTCTCTCCATAAGAGGAAGGAGGAGGAACTGCTCCATATAAGGGAGGAATATTTGGTTTAGGAAGGAGACCAAGCCCATCATGATGAGGAGGTATAGGTCTACTTTTAGGAAGTTTATTAGATATAGGCATAGTCACATTCATAGGGATGGGTTGGGAATCTTCTTGAGGAAAGACATTAGTTTTATCTTTCAAAGAAAGAACTTCCTTCTCAAGAACGATAGGAATATCAAGTTTGGGTGTTCCAGGTTCACTTAGAGATAGGATCATATCTTTTTTCCACTTTTGATAAGATTTGAACAGATGATCACTTCGCGGTGGAAGAGATTGGAATTGTTTAGGCCAAAAATAATCAATAGGAACGCTAGAAGTTCTTTCAGCTAGTTTAAAGAGACTATGATTGAGAGTAACAACTTCACCATTATGGGGAAATTTCAAACACTTGTGAAAAGGAGAAGCAATAGCTTTCATGGAAGATAGCCGAGGATAGCCTAGCTTCACATGAAATTGTTCGGACGATGGAATAATAGCAAAGTCCACATCAAGGGATTTGTTATGAACCTCAATAGGTAATGTAATAGAACCAATTGCAGGAGAAGAAAATGCATCAAACAATTTCACAACCACATTTGTTTCATCATAGATCACTTGATTCAATTGCAAAGTAAAAAGAAATTCTTCAGTAATGACATTAACCATACAAGAAGGATCAATAAGCACTCCACGGCAAGGTGTATTCTTAATTTTTGCAACTATATATAGAGGACCATCAGGTGCCCTGATAGTTTCACTAGAATCAAATGTGATGGAAGGTTCCTTAGGGATTTTCTGCTGCTCCACAAAGTTAATCACATTCAGAGTCATAGACACAAGACTATCAGGCGAGAAAGAGGAATCGTTAGTCTCAACCACATTAGAGGTATGAGAAGGTAATGGATCAGAAAAAATCTGAAGATTTTGGTTAGGAGGAGCTAGAGATGTGTTGCCTTTATCATTCACACCAGAAACAGAGATAGTATTATTATCAATCAAATCTTGAATTTTACCCTTTAAAGCAAAACATTTTTCGGTATCATGCCCAGGATGACGATGAAATTGACAAAAAGATTTGTTATCAAAATAGGGCGAGTTAATCTTTGCAGGATCTATTTGCTTTATAGGAGGAAGAGTAAGCACATTTTGTTCCAATAACTTATTCATAATAATGCAATGATTCATTCAAAGGAGTAAACTTTCTTTCTTTCTTGAAAAACTTAGAAATAGGAGGCACACCTGATGCTGCATTCACATTGTTGTTGATGATGTTTTCATTGAACTTAATTGACTCTCTGTTCAGTTTAAACTTCCCAAGTGGTTGTTGACTACTATCACCCTTATCACTCGGAGCCATAGGATTTGCTTGTTCCATTTGACTCACAGTCAGTTGATAATTGTGAAGAGTTGCGCACAACTGTTGGAAAGAAGTAAACTCAGAAAACAAAAGTTTTTCTCTAATATCTTTTTGTAAATTAGAAATAAAGATTCTTTGAATATCATTGTCAGGTACTGGAAAAGAAATTTGAGCATACAAATGCTTATATCTACCAATGAAATCAGTCACTTTTTCTTTAACACCTTGTTTACAATGCATTAAATCAATCAAAGTAACTTTAGGACTTATATTGTTTTGAAATTGTTGAATAAAAGAATTTGCAAGTTGTTCGAAAGAATTAATAGAATAGGAAGGCAATGAGCAATACCATTGTAGGGCTTTATCTCTTAATGTTCTAGTAAACAATTTTGCAAGCAACCTTTGGTCATAAGCAAAATCGGTACATATTGTTTGAAAGGTCTTAACATGTGTTAGAGGATCACCCTTACCATTATAAAGCTCCAAATGCGGAATTTAAACATGTTTAGGGGGGATAGCTCGAACAATGTCAAGAGAAAGTGGGCTCGCAACATCAAATGTGGGCACACTAAACTTAGATTGATTCATAGAGGCAATTTGTTGCTGTAAAGAAGAGACAGTTTGTGCAAGATTGTTAATGGTCGCTTCAGTCGAAGAGTTCATATTAGACGTGTTAGATTGTGATGGAGGTATTATGTTATTGAAAGAAGGTATTGATTGAGAGTAAGGTGGTGGGACACTATGACAGTTAGTCATAGGAGATGATTGGAAAGGAGGAACACTACAAGGAGGAATGGAATGGTTAAATGAATTGCCCCCTTGCGTCATGTTTATTTGTGGAGATGTAATAGGGACACTCATTGAAGGAATGAATGAGGAAGTCGGATTGAATGAAGGAAAAGGATTGATTGAAGAAGAAGGATTGCCCCCATGACTGGTGATCATAGGTGGAATGCCTTGTATTGAAGTAGTCATTATGTTTGATGTAAAAGTAGGTATACTAGCAATAGGAGTTGTCAAAGGAATAGAATGATTAACTTGAGTAGGAGGTTGTGTATAACCTAAAGTTTCGGCACAACTTTTCATAGGCATCACATTTGAATCCACAATGTGTGCAATACCACGCAAAATATCAATTCCATTCTTATCACTTTGAACCATACATTTTAGACCCTCAATTAATGAAAGAGCTTGACTATCAGGGTATTCTTGAGACATCCATTGTTGAAAATCATCAAATTGGTTATCCAATTTTGAAAGTTGTTCTACAGAAAGCTCATGGAGAGCTTCTTCATCATTAAGAGGATTAGAGGAATTACCCATGTCCTCGTTAAAAAGGCCATTCAAATTAGGTTCCATCTCCTCGGTAATTAAACCTTGTAAAGACTTAATTCTAAGGCTTCGTCTAACGGGAATAGTGTAAGTAGGGCTTATTGTTGTAAAATTCATGCACAAAAGAGAGAGAGAAGATTTTGAATTTTAGAGGTAGCAAATTTCAATAAAATCAGCCAATCTCCTAGATTTAAGTTGTTAAATACAATCAGGACAATCTCCCGAAATTTCAGAAAAAAATGTCAGGGACCGTGGCGAACGGAGTGCACACGGTCCTCGCAACTTTTTTCAAAATTTTTAGGGATGAAAGTTATGATGATTTTAAAGCTAATCTGAAAAAATTGAGTGATTTTACGATCTGTAGATAAGCCAAATTAAAGTTGCAATCTCAAAATTGAACCCTACCAAGATTGTTGAAAAATGCAAAATTTAAATTTTGAATAAGAGAGGGAAACTGAAATTTTGAATTTTATGATTTTAGAGGGAATGCTGAAAGCAATGCAGGCTTTGAAATTTAAAAGTTGACTCAATTTCATGCAAAATTCAAATTTGAAAGTGGAAATCAAGGTTGCCGCAATTAAACACTTAATTTCAAAAGTCACAAACTGCAAAAATTTGAATAAAGCACTGAAATTTTGAATGAATGCCAACACACTTTTCAGATTTAGGACAGTACGGAACACAATTTTGATATGAATTTTAATTTCAACAATTTTTGAATGATTATAAGCCTTAATCCAAGCAATCACTAGACCAACTTTGACTTTAATTTTGAAAGTGTTAGAATTGATAAAATCAGCCAAAATTCTGGATTTTAGCAGGAAAATACAGTAAGATCTAGGTCCTGAAATTTCGGAAAAAATGTTGGGGACGATGGCGCTCGGGGTGCACACAGTCCTCGCAACTTTTTTCCAAATTTTCAGGGATGAAAGATATTGTGATTTTGTTGCGGAATCCAAAGTTATAGCCGATTTGGAGGTGTTTTGATCAGTGAAATCATCAGTCAAAGGCTGAATCAGGAGGGTTTTAAAAATTAGGGTTTTGACTCTTAACCACTTAATTTTCAGAATTAAAGCACAAATATGAATTGATAATTTGCAATAGAAGGGTAGATCTGAAACAAGCATTAACAATTAAACATTTCACAAGCTCAATTACTAAAAAGAAAATTTTAGGGTTTTTATGCAATCAACCTCTAAAATTTGCAAAAGATCAAACATGGAAATGTAATTAAGGAAGCAAATTTTTCAGATCTAACCATGAATAATCAGAATTAGGATGTTCACGTCGGGTTCACCAAAATGTAAAGCGGAAAAAATCGAACCCTAGTTGTTCTCCCCTCCCCAACTCCAAGGAGAGAGAAGGGAGGTCACTAGGGTTGATGGTTTTCACTTAGGAGAGACTTTACATTCAAAAGAGGGGTTGAAACCCACAAGATCCAATCCCACACAATGTAGGATTGGATTCTAAATGAGTTTCAAGGGTTAAGACATCAAGGATACCCTCTTTTGTAAAGAATGTAGATAGAATGATTGAACTAGGAATGCATGTAAAGTAGGAAAGATTCGATTATAAACAGAGATAGGGATATGGGATGAAGCTGCGGACTTGGAATTAGCAGTAAAATATCAAGACAGTGCTGTTCTGCAAATTTGAGCGAAAGTTGTCGGGACGATGGCGCCCGGAGTGCACACGGTCCTCCGAAAAATCCGTGAAACGAAGGGGGATCTGTTCGTCTCTGCACAAGGATTCCAGATCTTCAATTATAGCCGCGTACCTACAACCTACACATAGAAAAGAGAGGATGATTGGGGGGTTAGGGATTAGGGGTTTGCCTTTAGGTCAAACCCCGGTTTTGGAATTAACCAAGAAATGAGAATGCTGTAAATGTAAATGTTTGTAATGTAAACAAGTACTGATACCTTGTTGTAAGAATGTTTGTATTCTTACATGCGAAGGTGTAATGTATGTAGTATGTTCTATGTGATCTCCTCTTCAATGGTTGAATCCTTGTCTTGAATGCAACACCTAGCCTTGAATGGAGACTTAGAATGCTCAATTGCTTGAAGGAATGCTTGAATGCTTGAATGTTTGAATGTTTGAATATCGCTTCCGCGTCTTGCTCTTGCTTATTTCCTTCCTCCCTTTCTAGGAGAGGAAAAGTAGTTTATATACTTGTCAATTAGGGTCGAGAGATTGATTTTTCCAACCTTAGGCCGACCTAGAAGCATTATTTTCCAATTTGCAAACTTCAAGACCCGATGCCCAAAAGGAGACCGGGCCCAAAATAGGGCCAGGGACTAGGGCACTGAGCGTTGGGACAATAGGGTGCAAGGAGGGATCAGGCCAAGGTGCAAAAAGATGCAGTTTTTGGTGTCGTAAACAGGTTTCGGGGTCTCCATTCAGGTTCAACATTGCACTGCCATCGTGAAGACCCAAATGCAGTCGAAATTGCAAGTGTCGCAATTTTAGGACGCTACACATAGTGAGACCCAAAATCATTCTTTCTGGATCAAGTTCTACAAACAATCAAGTGAATACTCAAACAACTTCCAAACCATGAAGGAAGTACACCCCATTGGGAGGACCACTTGAATCAACTTTCAAGAAGCTAGTGGCAAACAAGATAATAACAATTCTTGATAATCCTCCATATGAACCAAAGGTCAAACCAAATTGGTGGAGTGATGATGAGTCTCACGAGTATCATAAGAGCAAGGGACATATAACAGGAAATTGTCATTGGCTGAAGAACATCATACAAGATCTTATTGATAGAGGTGACATTGAGATCAAAGGACATTCATCCAATCAAGAACATGAGATATTTAAGGAACCATTCCCAAAACATCACAAAGGAAAAGCCAAAGCCACAGATGAGCAGATCAACTATACCAGAGCATACTACAACTATGATTCAACTGTTAATCACATTTCAATGGAAAATTATGTCTGTACCATTATCATAAAGGACAAAACGCCTGAAAATTCTACCCAAAGACCTAGTTGTCCTAAAAGGCGTTGGACCTTCTTCTGAATCTACCTCTGAATGTAATGTCACAAGCCATCGAGGTAAGGTCATATTGCAAGGTGCTCCAGCAAAACCACTATTTTTGCATCAACCAAACCTGAGTACGATCTAGTAGAATAGTTAGGGAGGACACCCGCGCTTATCTCCATCCTAGAGCTTTTACCCATATCCCCCGCACATAAAGCCATTCTTGACAAAACTTTGAGAGACACTTTTGTCCCCACTGATCTGAACATGGACCATTTTTAAGCCATGATGGGATACCTTTCCATTCCACACTCCCTTACATTCACTGAGGGTAACGATGCATCCATAAGCCAACCGCATAATGCACCTTTACACATTGAACCCTTCCTACACAAACATCAAATAAAATGAGTCCTGATAGACAGAGGCGCTGGTCTCAATATATGTACTTTGAACATAATAATACAACTGGGATACTTAGATAAAGTTGTGAATGCTACAAACAAAATTACCATCAAGGCATATGATGACGAAGAGCATTCATCCAAAGGTACAACCACCATGCCTCTCAGTTTTGGGCCAATTACAAAGGATGTGGTTTGTCAAGTCCTAGATCTGGATCTCACATACAACATACTTCTAGGAAGTCCATGGATTCATGAAATGAGAGAAGACCCATCTACATACCATCAATGCATTAAGTTTCCTCACAATGGAGTTGAAGTAACAGTTAATGGTGATCCTAATCCATTTATATACTGCAATAACTTGAGGCCAAAAGCTGAGACAATAATTCCAGGTAATAGAGAAGCTATCCCATCTTCTGCATATATTGACCTTGAATCATTAAAACCTTCAACACCAAAGCAAGGTGTGCTTAAAGGGAAATATTAGGACAAAGGCATGGTTGAATACACTTTGAATCAAACCATGTGTTTGAGGCAAGTTATGAGTTAACCAAAAGAATATGGATGACCACATCCTTCTAAACGAGTATATACCATTACACTTAAATGGGATCCTTCTATATTCCAAAAGTGGGGTGAAATGGAAGAAGAAGACTTATACAAAATGCTTTACAAAGACCTTGAAGATGATGCACAAGATCAGATCAAGATACCATGTGAGAAATATGACAAAGGATTCAAGATCCTACAAAATTTTGGGTACAATGGTAAAAGTCATCTTGGCTTAAGAAAAGAAGGCATCACTCAACCTTTGAAACTAGAATTGACATTTAAAAATCAATGCTCGAAAGGGCTTGGTTTCATCTCTTCCAGGGTAAACACTCACAAATCAGAAGAAGCATTACAAATCATGACTTCCAATGATCAACAAGAGAACCACTATTCCACTAACTCTGAACTCACTGAGACATTTAGAGAACCAGGTGAACCTACAAAAGAAGAGGAATTTCATAGAAAATTCAGAGTTGGTCAAGAAACAACCCCTGAGGATCCCACATAGTTTTTGTCTTTAGGTTCTAGGTCGAAATCATGATGGATGAGGACACTAGTTTTAGAATGTGCTTTTAGTAATGACAATTTGGACTCGTTCACGATCGAGACAGATGAGGAGAGTGCCAACGATGACCTCAATAACTACCTTGATATACTCGAATATAACTATATCTGCACCCTAACACCCACTGACTTCGAAAACATTGAAGGCGTTCCCCTTGTTCACCACCAACTTATTAATTGGGACCATGAAGGACCTATACAATTCAACACATTCCAAAATGATGAAGCCTTTATCGACTATTTAGGCATATGAGATGATCTTCTGCTTGGGGACCATAAGGAAGGATACACTATAGAACTCAATAGCGTGGCATATTTTGCTGAGGGTTGGGCCTTCCATTCGCAAAAATGTAAAAATAAAAACAAATCATGGGTTTTATGGTGAAAACCACACTGTGGCACGTTCTGACCCCAAAAGTAAAAAGAAAGGATGTATCTGAGGGTGAAAAAATCTTTGAGGTGCCCAAAGATGGAAGGCTCAACATTCTCCCAACATCATATGAAGAAAATTCATATATGTTAGTGGAGGAGACCATCAAAACAAACATTGGTACAAAAGAGATTCCACACAACATATTTCTGGCACAATCTCTGATAGAGAAAGAAAGATCAAAGTTCATAAGTTTCTTCATAGAGTGACAAATCAATTTTGCATGGTCATACACCGATATGTTTGGACTCGATCCAGTTTTAGTAATGCATCATTTGACAATTAATCCGAGGGAAAATCTAGTGAAACAAAAATTAAGAAAGATGTATCCACAAGTGGCATTATTAGTCAAGGTAGAGCTTGAAAAATTATTGGATGTCAGATAACTTAGTACCAGTCTGTAAGCTAGATCGCAACATCAGAATATGCACATATTTCAAAGACATTAACAAATCTTTTCCTAAGGATGACTTTCCATTGCCAAACATCGACTTGATCACAGATCTCACAGCAGGTCATGTGATGGTATCTTTGATGGATGGATTCTCTGGCGACAATCAAATAAAAATCGCATCTGAGGATCAGCACAAAACAATATTTACTTGTCCCTGGGGAACTTTCTGTTGGAATGTGATGCCCTTCAGGCTAAAGAATGTAGGCGCTACATACCAACGAGCCATGACTACTATTTTTCATGATCTCATGCATGTAACTATAGAAGATTATGTTGATGACCTTTTGGTAAAATCAATAGACAGAGATATACATTTGGACATCCTTTCAGTCATTTTTGATCGGTTGAAAAAATACAAAGTAAGACTAAACCCCAAGAAATGTGTCTTTGGAGTAACCTCCTGGGATTCATTGTTTCAAAAAGAGGAATTGAAGCTGATCTAGAAAAAGTCAAAGCAATCCTAGAAATGCCACCACCAAGGAATATCAGTCAACTTCGATCTTTACAAGGAAGACTCCAATCCATACGACGGTTCATAGCACAAGTTGCAGTTAAATGTCATCCTTTTCAGCACTTGCTACACAAAAAAATCAAATTCAAATGGGATGATAACTGTCAACAGGCTTTTCAGATACTCAAAGATTATCTTCTAAATCCACCAGTCTTGATGCCACCAATCGTAGAAAAACCCTTGTTACTCTAGATATCAGCTACATCAATAGCACTGGGGGCACTCTTAGCACAACAAGATGCTGAGGGCAAAGAAAAGGTAGTATATTACATCAATCGTACTTTGGTTGGTTATGATCTAAACTACACACCAATTGAGCGTGTGTGCTTCGCTGTGGTTTTTGCTTTGCAGAAATTATGACATTACATGCTAACTCATAAAACTAAGCTGGTCGCAAGGATCTATCCATTAAAATATCTTCTCAATAAGTGGACACTTACTGGCCGACTAGCGAAATGGGTGATGCTCTTGAGTGAATTCGACATTGAATATGTGGATAGAAAAGGAATAAAGGGACAAGCTATCACAAATCAGTTAGCAAATGCATCCATGATAGATGATACTCCTCTAATTTTGGAATTTCCAGATGAATCCATCTTGACGGTATCACGCACAAAGCCTTGGCAACTGTACTTTGATGACTCATACACACAACATGGTGCAGGAGCTGACATCCTTTTTATCACACCTCAAGGGGATTCCATTCCAAAAACATACCAATTGTCATGTCCTTACACCAACAACATAGCCGAATATGAGGCATTAACAACTAGACTACGAATTGTAGTTCAGTGGAAGATCCAGGAACTTCATGTTTTTGGGGACTCTCAACTGGTAATTCATCAAAAACCGATGACTACCAAACAAAGGATGAAAAATTAATGCCTTACAAGAAAATGGTAGATGACTTCAAGCAACATTTCATGAAGTTAACCTTTGAGCAGATACCAAGAGAGCAGAATCGAACCGCAAATGCCATGGTTACTATTGCTTCATTGATTGATCTACCGCATAATGAAACCCGCTATGAGTTCTTGGTGGATAACCTTTTGGTTCTCTCATATGAGATCACTCCTACTGAGATGATATGTGTTGTTGGTCTTGATTCCTATATATATTGTTCTATTTTCACATACCTTCATAACAAAACCCTTTATCCTGACTTATCCAACAACTAACGTCGCACTTTCAGTCACCAATCTTCTCAATACATCATTTTAGCCGATATCGTATACTGTCGAGGTTTAGATGGCACCCTCCTTGGATGTTTAGAAAGGGACGAAGCTCAAATTGTGTTACACAAAGTTCATGAAGGAATATATGGTCCACATTCTAGTGGTCCTACCTTAGCCAAGAAACTCATCGGGACTGGATATTACTAGCCCAATATGGAAAAAGATTCATATCAGTTTGTCGAGAAATGTAAGCAATGTCAAATTCATGGAGACCTTTTTCATGCACCATCACAAGAACTTCAACCAATTGCCACTCCTTGGCCCTTTTGTTAGTGGGGACTCGATCTCATAGGCAAGACTCACCCTCCTTCCAATGGCCACAAATTCATTATCAATGCCACAACGTATTTCACAAAGTGGATCAAAGTCGTGCCTCTTACACAGGTCACTGGAAAATAGATTGATACATTCATCCTTAACTATATCATTTGTCGGTATGGTATTCCTCTTTCCATCATCACTGGCAACATACATCCCTTCAAAAACCAAGATGTTTGTGAAATTTGTGACTGCTTTCATATTACTCATCGTTTCTACCTATTACCCTCAAGGTAATGGTCAAGCTGAGGCATCTAATAAAACTATTCTTAAAATCCTCAAAAAGACAGTCAATGAAGTTGGCCGAAATTGACATATCCAACTTAATCCCGCACTTTGGGCTTACCGCATAAGTGTTCTCACACCTATAGGAGCCACATGTTATTTACTTGTCTATGGCACTGAAGCTATCTTTCCTATTGATGTCGAGTTACCATCTTTATGAGTCTCTTTGCAAAACATTATCAGTGATGAAGACTATAGGGTCTCTCGCTTACAAGAACTAGAACTATTGGATGAACGAAGACAAATTGCTTTTAATCATCTCAAGGCTTATCAACAACGAATGAGTCATAGTTAAAATCACAAGGTAAAGAATTGTACATTTTAGGTAGGTGACTTAGTTCTTAGAGAAAATCCTAAGAATTAGCAAGATAGAGAGAAGAAGGGCAACTTCGAACCGAATTGGCTTGGTCCTTAAATCATCACAACGACCTATGGATTCGGTGCATATCAACTCTCAACCCCAGATGGAAAACCTTTGGAAGATCCTATAAACAACATACACCTTCACAGGTTTTACACATATCTCTTCAGAGTATCCTAATTCAAAAACACAAAAAAAAAAAGAAAAAAAAAAGTAAAGAGAAATAAT
Organism: Cryptomeria japonica; assembly: GCF_030272615.1. Taxonomy (NCBI): domain Eukaryota; kingdom Viridiplantae; phylum Streptophyta; class Pinopsida; order Cupressales; family Cupressaceae; genus Cryptomeria; species Cryptomeria japonica. Next base: position 605,762,452 of record NC_081411.1, on the reverse strand, counting down.
TTCGTCCAACAATGAAAACCACTTTGGTGGCGCCCTAGGAAAGTAACATGGTGAAAACTGGGTCAGTGATGCCATGTGTAGAGACTTTGATCCTCCCTCCTTCAGGATTCAATCTCATCTTTCACTTTGCACACACTCACAACCTATTCATCCTTAGTAAACTTACCCACTCCCATCATGGCTTGTTATTGATCTACCTAAGATTGGTTAGCCATTCATAATAATCCCTCCTTTTCACCTCTTTCCATCCATAATAAATCAGTTCCTATCTATGGCTAAGGCAAATCCTACATCTAGTGATGGGTGTGGAACTAAGAGCATCACACGTTTCGAGGAGTACAATTTCTTCCATTTTTCTTCAGTCTATCCGCACAGAATTCATAATAAAGCACCACTTGCATCGCAGATCCACAATAAAGTATTAGTTTCATGGATTCAGTTAGTTTCTGATGAGACACAATAGTAACAATGGGCTTCAACAAATCAAATCTTTCAATAGAGTCAGACAACATTATGGTTCAGTGTTATCTATCCTTTTGTGAAAGTAAACATTGTGACCACAATAAAATAGACTTATACAAGTGACAAGAGAAACTGCAAACTTGAGGACTACAGTGAATGTTGGTGTCCAGTCTGTTGTTCTCAAATTTTGATTTCCTTATTCTCTCTGCAAGAATTCTCAAGCCTCTACTGCTTATGGAGAGAAACAACAGGAAACTGAAACAAAAGACAACATATAACAAGGTTTATACAAAAACCTTCTACACTTCAAGCTTTCACTTAGCTTAGGCGGGTTTACCCTTTGTGATTACTTTTCACAACTATGATTGAAAACTTACAGAGAAGACCAATGCCACCATTTTGCAAACCTTATCACTTTGAACATAACTGAATATAAAAGAAAGACTTGTAATCATTTTTTGTTTGATCACCAAGAAGGTTATGGAACCTAGAAAAACTATACCAATGCCTTATCCTGGGCTTCAGAGTCACCTAAGCTATACAAGAATTTTGAATTTGGACATTTCAATACATTCTATCACTTCAATTTCATTAACTTAATATATGCCTGACATATATGTAAGTTTTTCCTTTATGCTAAACCTATTCATCAAATTCAAGCAGAAAACACTATTGATTCACTAACAAAGGGGTTCTACATATATTTAATTCCTCCCCTTGAGAGAAAAACCTAAAATACCTCTGTAAGATTGCCTTGCAATCCCCATCCAATCAAATAACCCTTGATTATTTAGAAGAACACAATAAATCAATAAATGCATGCAAGAAGACAACAAAAATGTGAGCTCAAAATGATCTGATTTGTATATTGATATTCATCATCAAATTCTACATCTAACTCAGAGTGATCTTGCAAAAAATCAGAAAAGGCCCTAAATATATTTTGCCAGAGTTTTCTTACAAAATTCTTGAGATCCTTTATAAATGAGAAGAATATAGACTAAGAAGAAGAGGGAAAAGATTAGGTCTGCAACCGAAATTGCCAGATGCCTTCTTTCCTAACTAAAAAGTATTCCATTCTCCTTCCCATGTAAATTGCTCTTATAATGTCAGAGATCTATTGAAACAAACTTCATGACTGGATTCCTTGTTTCGAGGGCTTTCCAATGGTATATAATATTTTCCATTTCGGGCAAAAATAATCCTCTGAGCGAATTAATCCCCTTTATGTAGGCCATCATTTAAATTTTTGAATTTTTCCTATAGTTTGCACTATACAATTAAATTTGATTTTTCAATCCATTTTTCCCTGACGTCCTGCCACGTGGTAGCTTTTGATTGGCTGATGGGATCCACTGGGATGACACCTCACGGATTCACCACTTGGACTGCCTCGTTACCGCCACCTATGCACCATTAGATTGTCATCTGTATGCCACATCATCACCACATCATTGCCACCTATGCACCACTGGACTGGACTTGTGAGCTGGACCTCCACCTGGACCTGCCACCTATGTGCCATGTGTCTTTCACCATTTCACGATGGCTAATGAGCTTGCATCTTTGGGTCACGAAGTCACGCAGGCCGTTGGATTTCCTGAACTTGCATGGTATTTAACTCCTTTCGCTGTTTCATGAACCTTAACCAACGAGCATCTTTGGCTTGTGAATCCATGTGCACCGTCGATCTCCTTGGAACATTCTTGATCTTTAACTCGCCCGCTCTTTGCAAAACTCATCTGCCTCAGGATCCGTGCTTGTGTGGGATCCACCTGGTCGCCACTCGTAGGCCTCCTTGGTCACCTTGGGAATCATGCCAGTGCATGTGGGGTCCACGTGGGCACCCATCAGCACCTTGTGTCAAAAGCCTCAAGCTTTCGACACTATACTTATGTGGAGCTTTGCATATAAATATCAAAAAGTTACATTCCCTAGCCAATGTGGGATTAATACTCAAGCCTGGGACTGCACTTTTGAAGAGTTTTCTTGAGTTTTAATGGTGTTTTCTGCATTTGCTTGGAAGCTTTAACACCTAAACGCCATTCCCACATAGGAGGATTATTGGCAAAGTCATGTGGAGCTACCATTTTTTATTTATTTAGAAATCTTCAATGTTCCCCTTTACATTTGCTTCAAAATTTTGTCATTTACAGCTGCCAACGTAATTTGCTTGAAAACTTTAATTGCTTTGCTTTGAAATTTTTTATGTTTCTCCACCACACCAGGTAGAGGAGGATGTTTGGCACATGGTAATTAATTTGGTATGAAATTTCATTGGTTGCCATATTTACTTGAAAACTTCTATGCCCCTTCCAAACACCACGCAGGAGGAGAGGATGCTAGCAGTTTCAATTCCTTGGAGCTTTCTCAATGCTACTCCAACACCATTCTACGCAGGAGGGAAGATTGGTTGCCAATGCATTTGGTTCGGACGGATCTATGTTTTACATGCCATGTGAGAGGGGGAGTTTGGCCTTTTTACACCTGCTAATGCTTTTGCTTTGAGGCTGAAAACCTCTCCTTTCAAGAACCACGCAGGGGTTGCTATTTCATTGCTTGGAGATTTCACTGCACTCTGCTCAACCATGTGAGAGGGGGGAGGACTTGTTTTGAACCTGCACCATTGCATTTGTTTGCAGATTCACTGCACTCCCCAAACACCACGCATAGGAGGGAATGGGTGTTGGTTGGGCTTCACACCTAGCAAAAGAATTTGTTTAAATTTTTAAAACCTTTTCACCATTTCAACTCCACGCAGGGAGGATTTGGCTTCATGCAGTTGGTTGATGTTTCATGTCAATCTCTATTATTGAAGGAAAATTTGACATTACATTTGTCAATTTGAATTTTATTGAAATCTTGATGGTCACGCTCCAGCTCATGCACAACAGGGACTGAAGATTGATTGTTGCTAGCAATTAGACGATCTGTGCTTTTCCCTTTTCAATAGCCAATGCATAAGCTTGATTCTGAAAATCGTCTATTGCCAGAGTATAAAAGGACTTCTTTATTCTCCAAAATTATACTCTTTTCCATATTGGGAATTGTCTCATTGACCATGTCAATCTCTTCCTCTTCCATACGAGGACTAGAATATTTAACAAGAATTATAGTAACTGTAGCGTCCTAAAATTGTGACACTTGCAATTTCGACTGCATTTGGGTCTTCACGATGGCGGTGCAACGTTGAACCTGAATGGAGACCCCGAAACCTATTTGCAACATCAAAAACTGCACCTTTCTGCACCTTGGCCTGATCCTCCTTGCACCCTGCTGTCCCAGGAGGTGGGACCATGGCGTCCAGCACCCTAGTCCCTGGCCCTGTTTTGGGCCTGGTCTCTTGTTGGGCATCGGGTCTTCAAGTTTGCAATTTGGAAAATAATGTTCCTAGGTCGGCCTAAGGTCGGAAAAATTAGTCTCCTAACCCTAATTGACAAGTATATAAATTACATTTCCCCTCCCAGAAAGGGTGGTAGAAAAAGAGGAAAGATATATGTGTGCAAGAGGCGATAGGCGAACATTCAAACATTCAAGCATTCAAGCATTCCTTCAATTGAGCATTCTAAGTCTCCATTCAAGGCTAGCTGTTGCATTCAAGACAAGGATTCAACCATTGAAGAGGAGATCACCTACAACATACAACATACAACATCATTACACCTTCGCATGTAAGAATACAAACATTCTTACAACAAGGTATCAGTACTTGACTACATTACAAACACTTACATTTACAGCATTCTCATTTCTTGGTTAATTCCAAAACTGGGGTTTGACCTAAAGGCAAACCCCTAATCCCTAACCCCCCAATCGTCCTCTCTTTTTTGTGTGTAGGTTGCAGGTACGCGGCTGTAATTGAAGATCTGGAATCCTTGTGCAAAGACGAACAGACCCCCCTTCGTTTCGCGGATTTTTTGAAGGACCGCGTGCACTCCAGGCGCCATCGTCCCGTCAACTTTCGCTCAAATTTGCAGGACAGCATCGTCTCGACATTTTACTACTAATTTCAGGTCCGCAGCTTCATCTCGTGTCCCTATCTCCGTCTACAAGCGAATCTTTCTTACTTTACATGCATTCCTAGTTCTACCCTTCTTTCTACATTCTTTACAAAAGAGGGTATCCTTGCTGTCTCAACCCTTGAAACTCATTTAGAATTCAATCTTGCATTGTGTGGGATTGGATCTTGTGAGTTTCAACCCCTCTTTTGAATGTAAAGTCCCTCCTAAGTGAAAACCGTCAATCCTAGTGACCTCCTTTCTCTCTCCTTGGAGTGGGGGGAACACCTAGGGTTCGATTTTCCGCTTTACATTTTGGTGAACCTGACGTGTACATCCTAATTCTGATTATTCATGGTTAAATCTGAAAAATTTGGCTTCCTTAATTACATTTCCATGTTTGATCTTTTGCAAGTTTTAGAGGTTAATTGCATAAAAACCCTAAATTTTCTTTTTAGTAATTGAGCTTGTGAAATGTTTAATTGTTAATGCTTGTTTCAGATCTACCCTTCTATTGCAAATTGTCAATTCATATTTGTGCTCTAATTCTAAAAATTAAGTGGTTAAGTGTCAAAACCCTAATTTTTAAAACCCTCTTGATTCAACATTTGACCGATGATTTCACTGATCAAAACACCTCCAAATCGGCTGTAACTTTGGATTCCACAACAAAATCACAATATCTCTCATCCCTGAAAATTTTGAAAAAAGTTGCGAGGACCGTGTGCATCTCGAGCGCCATCGTCCCCGACATTTTTTCTGAAATTTCGGGAGCTAGATCTTACTGTATTTTTCTGCTAAAATCTAGAATCTTGGCTGATTTCATTAATTCTAACACTTTCAAAATTAAAGTCAAAGTTAGTCTAGTGATTGCTTGGATTAAGACTTATAATTATTCAAAAATTGTTGAAATTGAAATTTTGTGTTAAAATTGTGTTTCTTACAGTCCTAAATCTGAAAAGTGTGTTGGCATTCATTCGAAATTTCAGTGCTTTATTCAAATTTTTGCAATTTGTGACTGTTGAAATTAAGTGTTTAATTGCAACAACTTTGATTTCCACTTTCAAATTTGAATTTTGCATGAAATTGAATCAACTTTTAAATTTCAAAGCTTGCATTGCTTTCAGTATTCCCTCTAAAATCATAAAACTCAAAATTTCAGTTTCCCTCTCTTTTTCAAAATTCAAATTTTACATTTTTCAACAATCTTGGTAGGGTTCAATTTTGAGATTGCAACTTTAATTTGGCCTATCTACGGATTGTAAATCACTCAATTTTTTCAGAGTAGCTTTAAAATCATCATAACTTTCATCCCTAAAAATTTTGAAAAAAGCTGCGAGGACCGTGTGCACTCTGTTCGCCACGGTCCCCGACATTTTTTCTGAAACTTCGGGAGATTGTCATGATTGCATTTAACAGCTTAAATCTTGGAGATTGGCTGATTTTATTGAAATTTGCTACTTCTAAATTCAAAATCTTCTCTCTCTCTTTAGTGCATGAGTTTTACAACAATAAGCCCTACTTACACTATTCCTGTTAGACGAAGCCTTAGAATTAAGTCTTTCCAAGGTTTAATTACTGAGGAGATGGAACCTAATTTGAATGGCCTTTTTAACGAGGACACGGGTAATTCCTCTAATCCTCTTAATGATGAAGAAGCTCTCCATGAGGTTTCTGTAGAACAACTTTCAAAATTGGATAACCAATTTGATGATTTTCAGCAATGGATGTCTCAAGAATACCCCGATAGTGAAACTCTTTCATTAATTAAGCGTCTAAAACGTATGGTTCAAAGTGATAAGAATGGAATTGATATTTTGCATGGTATTGCACACATTGTGGATTCGAATGTGATGCCTATGAAGAGTTGTGCCCAAACTTTAGGTTATACACAACCTCCTACTCAAGACAATCATTCTATTCCTTTGACAACTTCTATTGCTAGTATACCTACTTTTACATCAAACATAATGACTACTTCAATACAAAATGTTCCACCTATGATCACTAGTCATGGGGGCAATCCTTCTTCTTCAATCAACCCTCTTCCTTCATTCAATCTGACTTCTTCATTCATTCCTTCAATGAGTGTCCCTATTACATCTCCACAAATGAACATGACGCAAGGGGGCAATTCGTTTAACCATTCCATTCCTCCTTGTAGTGTTCCTTTTTTCCAATCATCTCCTATGACTAACTATCATAGTGTCCCACCACCTTACTCTCAATCAATACCTTCTTTTAATAACATAATACCTCCATCACAATCTAACACGTCTAATATGAACTCTTCGACTGAAGCGACCATTAACAATCTTGCACAAACTGCCTCTTCTTTACAGCAACAAATTGCCTCTATGAATCAATCTAAGTCTAGTGTGCCCACATTTGATGTTGCGAGCCCACTTTCTCTTGACATTGTTTGAGCTATCCCCCCTAAGCATGTTGAAATCCCGCAATTGGAGCTTTATAATGGTAAGGGTGATCCTCTAACACATGTTAAGACCTTTCAAACAATATGTACTAATTTTTCTCATGACCAAAGGTTGCTTGCAAAACTGTTTACTAGAACATTAAGAGATAAAGCTCTACAATGGTATTGCTCATTACCTTCTTACTCTATTACTTCTTTCGAACAACTTGCAAATGCTTTTATTCAACAATTTCAAAACAAGATAATTTTTAAAGTTACTTTGATTGATTTAATGCATTGTAAACAAGGTGTTAAAGAAAAAGTGACTGATTTCATTAGTAGATATAAGCATTTGTATGCTCAAAATTATTTTCCAGTACCTGACAATGATATTCAAAGAATTTTTATTTCTAATTTACAAAAAGATATTAGAGAAAAACTTTTGTTTTCTGAGTTTACTTCTTTCCAATAGTTGTGTGCAACTCTTCACAATTATCAACTGACTGTGAGTCAATTGGAACAAGCAAATCCTATGGCTCTGAGTGATAAGGGTGATAGTAGTCAACAACCATTTGGGAAGTTTAAACCGAACAGAGAGGTCATTAAGTTCAATGAAAACATCATCAACAACAATGTGAATGCAGCATCAGGTGTGCCTCCTATTTCTAAGTTTTTCAAGAAAGAAAGAAAGTTTACTCCTTTGAATGAATCATTGCATAGTATTATGAATAAGTTATTGGAACAAAATGTGCTTACCCTCCCTCCTATTAAGCAAATAGATCCTACAAAGATTAATTCACCCTATTTTGATAACAAATCTTTTTGTCAATTTCATCGTCAACCTGGGCATGATACTGAAAAATGTTTTGTTTTAAAGGGTAAAATTCAAGATTTGAATGATAATGATACTATCTATGTTTCAGGTGTGAATGATAAAGGCAACACATCTTTAGCTCCTCCTAGCCAAAATCTTAAGATTTTTACTGATCCATTACCTTCTCATACCTCTAATGTGGTTGAGACTAATGATTCCTCTTTCTCACCTGATAGTCTTGTGTCTATGACTTCGAATGTGATTAACTTTGTAGAGCAGTAGAAAATCCCTAAAGAACCTTCCATCACATTTGATTCCAGTGAAATTATTAGGGCACCTGATGGTCCTTTATATATAGTTGCAAAAGTCAAGAATACACCTTGCCGTGGAGTGCTTATTGATCCTTCTTGTATGGTACATTACTGAAGAATTTCTTTTTACTTTGCAATTGAATCAAGTGATCTATGACAAAACAAATGTGGTTGTGAAATTATTTGATGCATTTTCTTCTCCTGCAATTGGTTCTATTACATTACCTATTGAGGTCCATAACAAACCCCTTGATGTGGACTTTGCTATTATTCCATCATCCGAACAATTTCGTGTGAAGCTAGGCTATCCTTGGCTATCTTCCATGAAAGCTATTGCTTCTCCTATTCAAAAGTGTTTGAAATTTCCCCATAATGGTGAAATTGTTACTGTCAATCATAGTCTCTTTAAACCAGCTGAAAGAACTTCTAGTGTTCCTATTGATTATTTTTGGCCTAAACAATTTCAATCTCTTCCACCGTGAAGTGATCATCTTTTCAAATCTTATCAAAAGTGGAAAAAAGATATGATCCTATCTCTAAGTGAACCTAGAACACCCAAACTTGATATTCCTATCATTCTTGAGAAGGAAGTCCTTCCTTTGAAAGATAAAACTAATGTCTTTCCTCAAGAAGATTCCCAACCCATCCCTATGGATGTGACTATGACTATATCTAATAAACTTTCTAAAAGTAGACCTATACCTCCTCGTCATGATGGACTTGGTCTCTTTCCTAAACCAGATATTCCTCCTTTATATGGAGCAGTTCCTCCTCCTTCCTCTTATAGAGAGAAGAAACCTTCCTCTTCTCCTATTATCCAGCCTAAGAGATCACAACCTAAACACCCAAGTGATAAGGATGAGAACATTTCTCCTCCTCAATCTTCTCAACTTCCTACTAAGACTAGACGGAATCGTACTGCGCGTGAACGCCGATGAAAGCGTCATCTTAGATCTCGTGCAACTACTTCTCAAACTTTGCAATCCCCAAAAACACCTTCAGCTTGTATTATTCCATTTTCTCCTTAGCCGAAAATTGAGCCAAAATCTCCTAAACATAAGATGCATGATGGTCTTGATCCTGTGCGAGTTAAAGATCCTATTTTTATAAATCTTGATGATGAAAAAGATGAAAATGTTATTCATGATGAAAATACTACTCATCTTTCTTCTGATAGTGAATATGAATATGTTGATGTTGATAACCATTTATCTAACGAATTTTCTAAAGCACTTATCCTAGCTCCTAGACAAGAACAACGTGGCGTGGAACATGAACATAGCCCTTGTTTGGATCTTGTGATAGCTCCATCTGCTGTGTTGGATGTTCCTCCTCTAGCATGTTTCTTGCCTTCCCGAAATATTGATCAGCAAGATCGGGGGGTGGATGACGTGCTAGACTAGTTTCATTAGCATAGCAGACTCTCTCCTCCTCTCTTGATCTCTTTTGTTACTTCTTCTATGTGTTATTCTCATTCTTCTATTTGTTGTCCTTAGTGTTGTCTACTTGAGGATGATGCAAAGCATTGAGATCTCTTTTGGTCTCTCTCATGTTGACTCAAAAGACACATGTGTTCCCTTCTTCTAGGTGACCTTCCTTGATTGGGGAATGAAGAAAAATTATGCATACATACATATGATATACATTAATTATCATACAGCATACTGACCCCAAGGAAAGCGAAGTCACCTCGTGCTTTGTGTTTTGTGTCTATTATCCTTGGGCTTATCTCACACTTGGGGGCTAAATCCTTGTGATAACGTGCTCCTTTCCCTTCTCATTTCTTATATGTATCACTACCTTAAAGCAATCACCCCCGATGAGGCATGTGCGATCACTTTAATGTAGGGGGGCATACTCTCTGTTCATATCTCTTCAAGATACTTGAAAATTTCTTGGCGAATTTAGCTTTGCCTTGGAAATTTTTGGTATTTTTCTTGCATGACTCATAGTGAGGGAAGCTTACTACTGACAGTCATGGTTCTCCCTCATAATCTTCCCTTTTACTTTGTCAATCGAAGTCATAAGATCCTTAGTCCACTGGGGGCTTGGTGTATCTTGCCTCCTTGACGTGGTGAAAGTTTTTCGATGTTGTTTCCTGGTACTTTACCGGAAGTATGGGCATATGCTTATACTCCTGCTAAAGTGGGGGCTAAATGTAGCATCCTAAAATTGTGACACTTGCAATTTTGACTGCATTTGGGTCTTCACGATGGCGGTGCAACATTGAACCTGAATGGAGACCCCGAAACCTGTTTGCGACATAAAAAACTGCACCTTTCTGCACCTTGGCCTGATCCTCCTTGCACCCTGCTGTCCCGGGAGGTGGGACCATGGCACCCAGCGCCCTGGTCCTTCAGGACCATGGCACCCAGCGCCCTGGTCCTTCAGGACCATGGCGCCTAGCGCCCTGGTCCCTTAGGACCATGGCACCCAACGCCCTAGTCCCTGGCCCTATTTTGGGCTCGGTCTCTTGTTGGGCATCGGGTCTTCAAGTTTGCAATTTGGAAAATAATGTTCCTAGGTCGGCCTAAGGTCAGAAAAATCAGTCTCCTAACCCTAATTGACAAGTATATAAATTACATTTCCCCTCCCAGAAAGGGTGGTAGAAAAAGAGGAAAGATATATGTGTGCAAGAGGCGATAGGCGAACATTCAAATATTCAAGCATTTAAGCATTCCTTCAATTGAGCATTCTAAGTCTCCATTCAAGGCTAGCTGTTGCATTCAAGACAAGGATTCAACCATTGAAGAGGAGATCACCTACAACATACAACATACAACATCATTACACCTTCGCATGTAAGAATACAAACATTCTTACAACAAGGTATCAGTACTTGACTACATTACAAACACTTACATTTACAGCATTCTCATTTCTTGGTTAATTCCAAAACCGGGGTTTGACCTAAAGGCAAACCCCTAATCCCTAACCCCCCAATCGTCCTCTCTTTTCTGTGTGTAGGTTGCAGGTACGCGACTATAATTGAAGATCTGGAATCCTTGTGCAAAGACGAACAGATCCCCCTTCGTTTCGCGGATTTTTTGAAGGACCGTGTGCACTCCGGGCGCCATTGTCCTGTCAACTTTCGCTCAAATTTGCAGGACAACATCGTCTCGACATTTTACTACTAATTTTAGGTCCGCAGCTTCATCCCGTGTCCCTATCTCTGTCTACAAGCGAATCTTTCTTACTTTACATGCATTCCTAGTTCAACCCTTCTATCTACATTCTTTACAAAGGAGGTATCCTTGCTGTCTCAACCCTTGAAACTCATTTAGAATTCAATCTTGCATTGTGTGGGATTGGATCTTGTGAGTTTCAACCCCTCTTTTGAATGTAAAGTCCCTCCTAAGTGAAAACCGTCAATCCTAGTGACCTCCTTTCTCTCTCCTTGGAGTGGGGGGAACACCGAGGGTTCGATTTTCTACTTTACAGTAACATTAATACGCAATCCCATTTCTTTATGCATCATGAAGTCATGTATTAAGAACATTTTCGCCATAAAAATAAATGCACATGCATGAGCCAGGTTGGGCCTCAAAGTGGGTCCGGCTAAAAAAAAATTCATTTTCATGCAACTAACCTCTGAAATACCTCACAGACCTTAAACATACCTCTGGAAACAATCGACACCATTTTCGGATCATCAAAATGAGTTTTGCAACTTTTAGGCACTTACGCCACATTTTCGCATTTAATCGCAAAGACGTAATTTTCAAACTGGTCAAAACACCTTTCTGGACCTCGCCATCTGACAGGTGTGTACTCTGATATACAAGAAAGAACTCTAGAAAATGGTTTTTCAAGAGGAATCCCGAGGAAAGAGATATTAATTATCAAAAATGACCAACTGGCTTTGTCGACACTGCAGACCTGATGAAGTCAATGCTCAGGCAACACATGATGCCTTTCTTAAAAATATCAAACGATCTCCGTAGACCCTCAAATCTAAGACATAGGTACCTTGAAGTATATATCAAATCTTAGAACACTCAGTTCGAACAAAGACTAACTGGGTGCAAATGGTGTGCTCACGAAAATTGCTACTTTAACTGATACGACAATGAAAGTACGAATCACTGAAAGAGATGGCTCAAGAAACCCTCTTGAAAACCGATCAAACGGATTGGCAGGAGCTTGAAATTGGAAAATTAGCTCTTCATTTATACTATTAATAGCCTAGAACAAACATTCTGACATGACACTCACTGAGGAAACTTTTACAGTTATGTAAAAACAGGGCTCCGATTAGGTGCTGAAACAGGGACTTGTCAAACCATGCAAACTGCAAACAGATTGAGCTTGGTAAACTCAGCAAATGGATTCATGAAGACTTAAAATTTTGCATGAAGGCACAATTTTATGCATAGAATCCAATCCATTTTTAATTTCATCATGAAAATCAACAGGGCAAAAGATATAGGAGCTCAAAGTAGGCTACTCAATAAAATCTGCATATGTGCCTAATATGCACTTTCAGCTCACCCCTTGAAATGGGTACCTAATAAACTGATCCAAACTGAAAACTGAAAGTTGCAACACACTTCATTAGCTGAAAGAAATTTGTAGGACATGCTTCGCAAGCCTTACCCTTTGAAAATCATTTGGCTCCATTTTACCCTCTCTCTAACTAGGCCATTCAAACTGACTCATTTGGAAATGCAGAGCAAAATTTTGAAATGGGCCTCTAAACTTGACTCAATTTTAATGAGTCTCAATAGTGGCTCTGACTGGGGATGGTTGATTGCAAGATCAACACAAGAATCTAGAATCAATGGTTAAGTAGACCACCCAAAAACGAATCTTATCTCTTCTCTTCTAAAAAATAGGGCTTCCTTATTCTACCCAAACAACAGGGAACTTTATTGAAAACCACACAACCAAAAGAAAAGCGACTGTACAAAATATACAACTTATTTATAAAATGGCTCCTAGCCACTAAAGTTGAAACCAACTCTTTCCCTTATCAAAAATATGATTCTCATCACTTAATAATGTAAACAGTCTGAAGCAAACACTGATCATCAGAGAAATGTTTCTGTTATGACACACATCTTTCAGCATGCTTTTCCAATCAACATTATATACATACTCATCATGAACACAATTTTGAACCTTACTTTCATGATCAACCACTGAAACGTATCCATTCTTTTCATCATCTACTAAGTGAAATAAATCAACATCTTTAACATCCCACTCTTTAAAAAATGAACATACCTCTGGTTCAAGCATATAATCTGAAGTAAGATTTGCACATTCACTCATCTTTGCATGAAAAACTTCAAGATGGGGTTCAAACACATTAGCAAGCAACCCATTACAAAAATCTCCATCCTGACACATGTCACTGTTGCATGGAATGGTATTAGCATCATGGACTGGTTCATCATTTACAACATCTAGCTGATGAATTATTTCTTCATACAAAGGGTTAGAAACCAAATGAAGAATCCCCTTATGAACATTATGAAAATGAAGTGGTTGGTCCATATCTATATCAACATTGAATAAAACATTAGAAAAATTGCTAAAGATACCATCCATTCGATCATCATAATCATCTTCATCAGATAAAGAAGAAAATGAAACTTGGCTTGAACTATCTTCAGTGTTCCATGTTTCACAACCACAAAATTTCATCCTATGACCATCATTTTGAGAATCAAGATAGTCATACTTATCTTGCCACAATTAATTCCTTTTACCAATAGAACCCTCATCACCAGTCAAAGAACAAAGATGAATACCACTACCATTTACTTCATCTGATGAATATCTAGCATGTTCACTTAAATTTTCTGTCATAAAACCATCTGTTATATCATCATGTTGTTCATCAAATGTATAACCATTCAGTTCACAGTCCTTTTTTGGAGAATCCTCTTCACCATATTGCAGAAGGTCTTTATCAATAACTCTAAGTCTCTCCAACATTTGAACCTTCTTGTCCACAACTTCAAGAGCTTTCCTAAGTTCTTCAATCTTCTGGAATTACATTGCACTTTGCTGTTCCATGTGACATTCTTTAAAAATTTGTTCATCAATGTGTGCTATATTTTCATTGCAATCATGTGTACCATTGAGATTTTCTGAATTAACTTTGTGCATAACTTTCAAATTAGAAAGATCATCAACATGATTATAAGAAGTGAAATCTGAAAATACTTTTACTTCATCCTCAACACAAGTGACATTATCAATATCTAAGTGAGGATCAACCATTGTTTGCACCAAACAACTCTGATTTTTATAGGGAATTAAATTATCGTGGTTGCCAACACAAGTATGAACACCAAAAATCTGAACATTATTCCTCACTTCACACTTAGTTGCAGCATTACACACACTATGACAATAGACACCTGTAGATACAAGTCTTTTAGGAATGCCATATTTTAAATTTTTCTCTATGTCCATGGCTGTCACAAATGCCTGATGCAATGTCTTTGGCTCTTTATCCCTCAACCTGTAACTCATCTTACTTCCAAAGGCATCCAAATAAACTACTAAAGACACTTTGTCATTTAGTTTATACCCTTGTGGGATCTCAGCCAATGCTGATCTCCATGCAAACAGGTACAATGACTTTTTGGGTCGAACATATACCTCGATTGTCATAACCTCTTTGCCATAATAAAGCTCAATGATGATAATAGCATAAGAACCTCTTTCACTCCCATATCTTCTATCTTTCATCCCCCTTTCTTGATTGACCTCCATCATCCTTCTTGAGTCTATGTAGCTCCCTATCAGATGACTGAGTATAATGACATGCCAAAAATATCTGCATTTCATGTAGTTTGCACTTGCATTATCACATTCTTAGCATTTCATACATACATATAGATATCACAATACATCACATCCTGCACACAACACCGTTAACACATTTTACATTTACATCATGTAAATAGTTATTTGCATTATCATGTTCATCTGTATTTCATACATTGACATTTGCATACCATATTAAAATATAAAAGAATAAAAAAATATTGCATATCATTATGTACATATTTGCATCCATATCATAAGCATCGCATAGAAGCAACATCACATAGGTACACATGCATATAGCTACCGCAAGGATGAATAATCTCATATATATATATATATCAAAATCATAAGTGTCATGATACAATGATGCCAAAATGTATATGGCTACAATCACCCGAAGGTGTCTACATCATCATACAAGAATGGTACAACAATAATACATAGGGAGCCCTCTAAAGCTATGATGAACTCCCTCCCTTAGAGCCAGCTGGCCTTGACGAAGTCTGAGCCCTGGAAGGACTTTCCCTAGGATCATCTCTCCTTCCCCCTCTATCTGGTGGTGGTGGAGGATCCATGACCCCACCACTAGATGCTTGTCTCTTATCTCTCCCTCTAGTGCTCTTTGCAGTCCATGATAGTCTCTGGAAGCTCCTAGCCCGCTAATCTGGTGGTACCACTCCATAATATAGGCTCACCAGTAGGCTATCTCCTCCCCTACCCGTAAAACATAAGAGTATCTGGCCCTTGTGTCCTCTACTACCTATCTCCCTTCCCTCAGTGTTGTCTCAACCTCTGTATAGCACCGAATAACCTGATCCCTCTCACACTCAGTATCCCTTAGCTATCTCCTGAGTCTAGTTGTATCCCTCTCCAGATCCTGGATCTCATATGTCTGTCCCTAGCAGATCTCTCTCAAGGATAGTAGCTCATACTCCTCCTCTCTCCCCTCATCCTGTCCCTATCCCCATCCTTGTACCTATCTGGGAACCTCTGCTGCTGGCACCTGTACTGGCAATCCACCTCTACCCCTCACTACATGCCCCTGTCTCTCCTCTCCACCCTATCTCCTCTGAGCCACTCTCCTCTCTTCCACTGTGCCCTGCCTCCACCATCGACCTCTACCTCCACCATCCCCACTATCATCTCCATCGCCTCCATTGTCTCCCTCTATCGGCTCCCTTGGATCTGTTAGCCATGGAAATAGATGCTCTCCCGAATATGCAGTATACTCTACATCTGCCCATATTTCCCAAGGAATGGGAACCATCTCCTGTAGCTGTGTCACTGCCTGATCATAAGAAAGCAATGGCCCTAAATGCAACTGATCCCTCACGGTCCGCACATACATCCCTGACCCTCGTGGCATCCATTGTATGCTGTCAAAATGTCTGCATACTCTGTTAATCAACTGCCTCTCAGTAATATACAGTGTCCTCCCTATAAGATACCTTCTCTAGAATACATATGGAAGCTCCACTGCATCTTATTTCCACTCCTCATAGTCCTGGTACGACCTCTATACCACACTGTCTATCTCGTCAATAACCCTGTGCCAATACTCCAGTCTCCCAATCCGTGGCTAGGAAGTAATCATATCATACAGGTATACATAACTGCGTCCATGTCCCCTACCTCTAAAGTGTATCGGCTGTGTAACCGGAAGATGCTCATATGCCCATACCTACAACAATGTCACTCTGCATCTTAATCATGTTGATCCATGATATACAAATTGATGCAGCTCATAATACAAGTGTGCTAGCAAACACGACCCCCATGCAAACCTGGTGTGCTCAGTCACCAATTTCCTCCCCATACCATCGCCAACCCTCGTGTCACCTTGTCTGGACAGAGGAACCCACTAATAACTCCTGCCAACACCGTCGGTAGCGCCAATCTTGTTGCTATCATGGTGTCCCAAGCCACATGTCCTACCCTCATCTCCAGTCCTAGATCCTGAAACACTCATCTCAGTGCATCCTTGTCTCCCTCTCGATCGTAAGGAACCAACTCCCCAATGATTGGTATCCATAATATCCTGTATACATCCTCTAAGGTGATTGTCATCTCACCTATCGGTAAATGAAATGTACATGTCTCTGAGTGCCATCTCTCAGCTAATGCAGTCAGCAATCCCATGTTCACCTGAAACTTAGGCACATACATAATATATCGCAATCCCATAGCCTCCACTACTACTCTATCCTCGAATGTCAGCTATGCTCGCAAACTTTGAGTCGAAGGGAATCTCTCCCTTGACTCCAGCATAGGTAGGTCCTCCTGCAATCAAGCAAATCAACTGTGTCAATCATAGTAGTACTCCCTGTTTATCACAAAGTGTTGCTTTTTGTCCTAGTGCTTATATCAATCATATGACACTTTATCCTAGTAGTACTCCATGTTCATCACAAAGTGCTTCTTTTTATCGTAGTGCTTATATCTATCATATGGCACTTTATCCTAGCGGTACTCCCTGTTCATCATAAAGTGCTACTTTTTATCCTAGTGCTTATATCTATCATATGGCACTTTATCCTAGTGATACTCCCTGTTCATCACAATGTGTTGCTTTGATCCTATCTTTTAGGGCACCTACTTGAGTGTATCCTCTTGAGTAGCTTATCCAATTGGCAACATATTTTCTATCACAAAATTGTCAACTTCAGGCGAATCCAATTGGCAATGTATGTTCTATCACAAAATTGTCAACTTCAGCCGAATCCGATCGACAACGTATGTTCGATCACAAAATTGTCAATTTCTTTGGTACTCCCTGTTCATCACAAAGTGCCTCGATCTATCCTATCCTAGGGCCTCTACTTGAGTGTATCCTCTTGAGTAGTTTCCCGATTGACAACGTATGTTTTATCACAAAATTGTCAATGCTAGCCATATCTGCCATCCTAGTCTTCCCTAGAGGACCTGCTTGAGTGTATCCTCTTAGCAGCTTATCCAATTGACATCGTATGTTTATCATAGAACTATCGATTTGACCTTGAAGATATAAACACACTTTCATGACATAAATGCGCTTGCATACTTCACAAATGCGCCTTCTGTACATAGATGTGCTTGAATTACACATACGTGCCTCTGTTCGACACATACACGCCTATCCTACACAGACGCACCTGGAATACATAGACACACTCGCATTGGACACAAAGTCTTTTGCAATCATAGACACGCCTAGTGCAAACATAGACGCGCCTAGCCTACCCAAATGTGCCTGACACCAACGCAGACACACCTTATCATTTTTTCTTCCCTCTTGATTTTTTTTGCAACATACCTAGAGCGCATTTATTGCTCTACCTAGCATGCATTTATGATAACAATTAATGCAAAAAGGTACAAGGAGTTTTTGCGGTACTCATCGACTCTCCTGCATCTGCTAGCCTTTGATATCAGCGAATGCGATTGAATCTGTGCACCAATGCTATCGCTGCTGACTGCTGACTGCTCTTTTCTCTCCGCACTCTGATCTCTTAGGTGTGTGGATGAAAATGAGGATTTTTTCCCTTGTAGTCTATCTTATAGACTACCCTAGCCCTGGTCTCAGAAGTTAGTCTTCTTTATCCCATGACTCTATCACTCTATCCTACCTTGTCAGTCCTTTCTAGCCTTTCTTTCTTATCGAGAGATTGTTTGCGATCTTTTCAGACATTTTCCTCCAATCTCTCAAGGGGGAATATCATTCCCATCTTGGGGCAACTTTTTATCAGTTCATCTTATCTTCTTTGAAACAACGCGACAAGCTGCATTGTCTCAAATAGGGGCAAAATGTAGACACCAAAAATTTTCATGTCTAATTAAATAAATATTTTATTTATTTAATTATTTTAGCCTAATTACTCTATTAATTAAATAAATCTTTATTTATTTAATTAATTCATTAATCCTCTTCTAGCCTTATTTCTCATTTAAATAGATACTTTTATTTATTTAAATTACCCTTTTCCTAAATTAAATAAATATTCTTATTTATTTAATTGATCCCACTTCTTCTATTAATTAAATTAATCTTTATTTATTTAATTAATTCATTAGCCTTTTCTACCCATGACACATGTCATTCATCTCTTAATTCCTACACTACTAACCCTCTCATTATTTTATTATTTCTTTTACCTACCCTCTAATCCTAGCTGACCATTTAGCTTTTACACCTCTCAATCTTAATCCTCCATTTCTTACAGTGTCTTCTATATAAGGAGATACTTCCTTCATTATCAACCCTAATAAGCTAATAAATCCTTCAAGCATTCTAGCATTCAAACTTTCACATGCGATCAGACTATCAACCACATTTCCGTTCTTTGTTGAGCTCTTGTGCACACATAAAATCTAAGAGCAAATATATCAAGAAAGATCAATGAAGATAGGAAGAATGGAGATCCAAACCCTATTGGACATGTGATGGTATCATCTCTGTGATTTCATTTGATTTGCATTGTCTTAGGTAATCTTCATATGTTATGGTGGATCTATTCGGTCTTTCAATATTGTTGTTTTTATTTTTACCATAAACAATGATAAATTAAAGTTGATTGATAATGCTTTGAGGAAATGTACTAATATTTACAGAGTATGCTGCAACACAGGTTTACTTACTACAGAGATAGATAAGGGGATTAAGGATGCTTAGGAGAAAATCGTAGGTATAGTTAATTCTTTTGATGACAAAAATTATTTGACTACATCTATTGATGGCCATATTTTGGTTTTGGAAGCCCAAGTTTCATCTCTTGAGAGGGATAAAGACAAAATCATAAGGAGAGCTAGAGGTCTTGGAGGGTTGGTGAGTCCCCGGTTGGACTCTTTGAGTGTTCATAAGAAAAAATGCATTGATTTGGTTGATAGGTCTACACTAGTAGAACTTAATGAGAAAGAGTCATATGCCCACATTCTTAATGGACTTGTATCTATTTCAAACACATTCAAATCAGGTTGGGATACCTATCTAGATATTTTGGAGAAAGCCTACTCGGAAATTTTCAAGTATATTCAGCTCCGGTAAGATATTTTGGGACATTCTTTGTACATATTTTCATTCTTCGTTCCAGTTTTTGGTATTTTTTTGGCAATGATGTCAAAGGGGGAGGTATAGGTGAAAAATATATTCTTGGCATCAGGAGGTATTTTTGTTCGGTTTATGATCACAGATGGATATTCAACTCAGGGGGAGTAGTCTTAGGATGAAACCAACAAACGAAAACCATTATTAGTTTTCACATGAGTGTTGGCAACAATGGAAAAGGGCCAGATTGTTGGCAATTGACACTCATTTGTTTGGTTTCAATATGTTTTCATTGATGGCAACATGTTCTAGCTTTCATATTTTGGTTTGGTTGTTTACTGGTAGACACTTCACCAACACCAACAGGTATCTTCACCACTAGGAAGGAACTCTATGGGTACCGACATTACGGGCCGACATGGTTTACATTCAGGATATCAGTATTAGAGGCTGAAATCATTTGGGAGATCTGACATTGACAATATTTATGTATATATGTAATTGAGCTGACTTGTATATTCATTTTGTAATTATCTATGTAAGCCGACTTAAGGCATGAAGGATTGTAAGGGTATATAGGTCAGTTGATTAGATCATTTTGTCATATGGAATATAATATGAGTGAGAGAGAGATAATTGTAATGTGAGGAATGTTGATTATGTAAGAGGTTATTCTGGTAAGGTTTTAGGGTTTGAGAACCGGAACAGCCAGAGCTTAACCGAAACTGTATTCAGGCATAAGAGATGCTAGCATTGCAATTGACTCATTCTTCCGGATTGTAGTCTGGATTTGTATGTAGTCAGCGAGACTCCTTTTGTGATGACCAATTTGCTCTAGGTTGTAAGCCTTCCTGCAAGTGCATGGCCCCATATTGTATAATATATTTTCATATGGCTAGTGGATTGATATTGTGGGTCACAAATCCCATGGTGGTTTTTCTTCTTTGAGGTTTTCCACGTATAATTCTCTGTGTTATGGTATTCATTTGTGTGATTGGCTTATCGATTCCTTTACTTCTTTCAATCTTTCATGTACTAGTTTACCAGTTGGTGAATGCATATTATAATATTGTTAAATTTGAATATTCTGGTAGAACACTGATTCACCCCCTCTCTCAGTGTTCTTGGATTCCAACATAAGACACCAATATAATGTGACTGTCTTCTTTTCCTCTTTTCGGAGGAAGAACCTCCAGAACCGGAAACAAGGGATATCGGGCCAACACTCCATATGTTCATAAAAGATTTAAAATATGCATCAAAAGCTTCCTCTTTACTATCCAAACTTTTCAAATATCTAAATATCTGCCTTGTAATTGGAACACAAGATTCCCATATAACATCATCTTTTGTCAGAAGGGATCCCAAATGATACATGACCAAACACACAAGTAAGGAACCAAACCGAAAGGGATAATTCTTTCAACAATTCACACAAGTCAAATGATTTGTTTTCCATTACAAGCATATGTGCCATATATATTGCAATTGCTGAAGTGGCACTTTCCCTATTCTTGAAATAGATTTAATAAGAGATGCCGTAGGCAACATACCTCACCATAGGGTTAATGATCTTGTCAATGATTGGGGAACGTTGATCACCCTTCACGCTAGTTAGGGATTCCACTTCCCTATTCAGAATTAATTTTTTTGCCAAAACCTCTCCATTGTCACACAAACGGGTGTTCACAAAGATAACCTCCTTTGACATTGGATAGGGTTTATCCAGCACAATGTTGTCATCCTACATGCAACTAAGGATCATCTTGATAACTTTCACGTTATCAAACCAAGGGAATTTGTCCATAGATTCAGACCTTTTCTTTGAAATTCTTTGACCCTCTGCAACTCAACATCACTCAGACTAGCTTCAACGTTTCTAATTTTCTCTAGGTCAAATTCATCTAGAAATACTTTATCCAAAACCTGAAATTTGCTGCTAGATTCTTCAGCGATCATTTTGCTTTTTATGATTGCTTGCACTGCTCTCTTACTCTGTTGTCTTTCTACTATCCACAATATTCTTAAGCACAAATGATTGATAATGAATGAATGGATTCAAAAAGACAATACTTATCTCACCAAAAACTGCCCTTTAGGGTTTTTCTGCCAATAGCTATCTTATCGATGATGTCAGCAAAATACCTTCGATTACCAGATAGCCTCTAAAAAATAGTCATGCCAGATCAATGATCATATATCCACTTAGATAGATGGGAATGAAAGATTTTTATTTCTAATAGAACTCCTCTTGAACCAAAATACTATACTTAGTTACTGGGGGAAGAGGTGCTTGCACCGGATTCTGGTACATCAGACTCACTTCCTTTCTTCACTTCCTTCTTTTTCTAGACCAAATTTTCCTTCTTCTTTGATTCATCATTCTTCATCACATTCTTTTCATAGATTTGTTCACATTTCCACTTCTATATTGATTAGCATAATGTCTGAATGACTTGCAATTGAAACAACTAATAACTTTCCTTGTAGAGTTTACCAGATGAGATCCATAGCTACATTGATTAGCTTTATGACCATAGCCATTGCAAGTTTAACAATATCCATGAAAGTTGTAATTCATCTTATTTGCTTCAACCGGATTATAATTCTAACTCACAACATGATTTCTATAGTGATATGCCTTATGACTAAACCTCTTGCAACTATAGAATTGAATGCTTCTACAATTTATAGCCTCATGTCCAAATTTATTGCATTGAAAACTGTGTTGACTTGAATTTCATCATCAGAATACTACCTGCAACATATTAGTTTCACAAAATACAAAGTAAATGCTACCAGAAATCCAAACTCAACCAATAAAACTACATGAAATTGATATTAAAATAAAAACTATATTATCACCTTCATGATTTAAGTCTCATTGTGTCCTAACTCCACTATTCTTGGTTGCAGATGATTTTCTCATAGACAAGCACTGATAGCTTCCAAGATGGCATATGAAGAATGGACTGATAACTGATACTATGATATGCAATGCAAATGATTTAAAGTTAAATGATTATGCTAAACGAGAAATGCTAAATTGCTAATTGCTTCAAGATAAAAACTCACAGATGCATAAGTTTTACTCAAATTTTAACTTGAAGACTAACTCTTTCTCAACTCAAACTCCTACTTTTATAGACTTTTGAGAGGATAAGATGATGTGTCCTGGATCAACGATCGTGATCAGATTTGCAAATTTGGATGGCTGTGAGCAAAGGTGAAGGTTGAGAGAAAGGGGGAAGGAGAAGACAAGTGTCACTCATCTCACCTTGATTGGGTTGTTGACTGGGAGAATCTAGGAATGGTTGGAGAAGATTTAGGCATGAGAGAACAAGTGGACTCAAGACCTTCCTGAGATGTAGGGATGTTGAAGAGAATATAGAAGAAGGTTAGGAAATATGTGTACGTACACAATATTTCATTTATTTTGGAAGTTGAAGATAAGTGGCTAATAAATGTTTAATTTATTTTAATTTTGTTGAATTAATTTAGCCACATGATGGATGAGTTGGCAAAGGAAAGATGGACTGGAGATGGAAGATGAGTTGGAAATGAATTAAATAATTTAAGAAATCATTTAATATTTTAGACTATAGGATAGAAGAATAACCATTAAATATTAGATATTCAATTGATTAGAGGAATAATTAAATTTTAGATATTTAATTAATTGATTTGAAGAAAAGGATAAATGAATTAATTAATAAAATATTTCAATTAAATTAATTAATAGAAAGACATGAGATGAATTAAATAAATTATACTTTTCAAATTAACTATTTAATAGAAGAATAATTATTAAATAAATATAAAATATTTATTTAATCCCTCATAGCCATTTTTATGTATAGAAAAGCAATAACCATTAAAAGATGGGTACCTTTGTACATTAGGTTGTCAAACCAGTGGTCTTCTTGCATTTTGATTCAAAGATTTTCCTGCATCTTCTGACTTCTTCTCAATTTCAGCTTTAACCTCTTTGTTTTTGACTTTATCATTCTGATCTGAACACATACTGAGTTGAAATCCAAGTCTAGTCTTATCCAAATGAGCTTTCTGCATGTTGATCAAATCTTCTAGGAGATTGCTACTTTCAAGAACCTTGTTTTCTGCCTTCAACTTCTTCACTTCTTGCTCTACCTTTTCACATTCTTCATATTTCAACTTTATTGACTCTTTTAGGGATTTCTCTATCTTGTCTTTTCTCCTCAATATTTTGCATCAAATATTTAATAGTCTCATTCGCCTTCTTCAACTAATTGTTAACCTCCTTATGCCTCAATTTGAATTTCTTGAATTTCTCTCTCAACTTCTACACACATTAATTTTCTACATTCACATTCTCTTTCAATTTTTCATTCTCTAACTCAACACTTTCCAAATGTTCAAGAGTTGTCTTAAAATATTCATCCAACTCAAATTCTTTGGTCATGCACATAGGTGCCATGATTCAACCAACATGGATATCTCTTAAGAGATTAATCTTCCAAGCAAGGGACCAAAGCTTTGATACCAATTGTTGACTTTCGTTGAAGGGACCAAACTATTGAGAGTGAGGGGGGAGGGTGAATCAGTATTCCCTCTAGTATTAATTTTTTTACCGAACTTAAACTTTCTGATCAAAACCAACCAAATATGCTTACAACATATGAAACAACAAATGTAGAATGAACATGAAAAACATAGCCATAAAAGGAACACCGGATTTTATATGTGAAAAACCCAAATGGGAAAAACCACAAAGAGTGTTAACTCTTAAGAGAATATAACTAGTTATAAGGTGTTTGACAAAAGGGTGGTTCATTGTTGGGTGGCTCACTGCCAAATTACAAAAAAGGCTCGCTGCCAGACTACTCACTGCAAAGATACAAAAGATGGCTAATTGTCAGAATTCTCACTGCAACAAAAATGGTTGAATTGAAGAGGATTGCATCTCCAAATTCATGAGATCAATTTATAGATTAATCTCATATCACAATTCACAACCTCTACAACAGATCTGGTGAAATATCTCTATAGAATTGTCCTTTGGCACTTATAGTAGATCTGGTAAAGGGCTATTGCAATAGTGCAATACTTCTGATTCTACACTAACTACCTTTGTTGTTTACAACTCACTATTTCTTTGCTATCTTTGTTGTTGTGTCTCCTTCGCTACAAACACACCTCATACACTTCCTTTTTCTTCTCTCACTTACATCACACATCACATAGTTATACATATATACCAGAGGATATATATACACTAGGATAATGTGCCAGCCTAGCTCAACGCATTATCCAACAAAAAGAAAAACAAAAAAACCATGTTGGCCTTCGCAATATCTACACACTTCCTTTCACATAACTCTTTTACCAATGTATATAACTTAATTACTAAAATGGGACAAGGTCATCAAGTCCCATAGAAGCTGAATCATTATTACAAAACCCAAACACAACATCTCCAAACTCCAAAGATATAGATTCCACACATACCAAGAATATTGCAACATGAAACTTGAAGGGATACAACTGACATGACCAGAATAATTGATACCAGAACACATAACTAATACCTAGACTAGTGTAACCACAACATAGGACTCCGAAGGAAGGGATATTCCTTAAATTACTCCATAATATCAACTATATCTTACTGCATCATAATACATAGCAATACCAAGATGCAAAACACTTTCTCATACCAAAAACTGCTCATATCGTTTGCATACAACATCCAGACCAAACTTGATAACACTAAACCACATATACTATTCGTTCTAATCGGATAATTGGCTTGACATCAATGACAACAATTTTCACACAAGTCTAGTAATTAGTATAGTTTTGGTGTGATATTTCTACCAATTTTTTGTGGACTGTGAATAAAGTTTGTTCATGTTCTAATATTTTAGTTTGTGCTTCATGGTCCAAATGGCTTACGTAGATGCAATTGTTGATCATTGAATGATTTATAAGAAAAGGGTAAATTGGTTGGAGCAAATCTTGAAGAAGAATATTAGGAATTTTGTCTTGCATATGTGCATTTAAATTGGTTGTGCAACGTGATGGGTTGTGAAAATGATCATGGTAATAATTGTTCCTTGGATGATTGCATTGTATTCTCATAAATTGTGTTAATTTGATTTATGCATATATGTTTTATTATTGTAGTTTTACCTTCCATGCTTTGAATTACTCATTGCTTAAAATTGTATGTTAGATTTTATTTCTTTTTAAAAATCAATCATCTTTTAATTCTATATATTTTGCAATTTCTTTACAATCTCTAGTAGTATAGGAAAATTAGCATCAATTATAGTTTTCTAATTTGCATTTCATCCAAATATTTTCAAAATGCAATTTTTTTTTTGCATGTGTTAGAAAGGTTATTGTATTTATAGTGATAAAACCAACAAGCCTCCTTGTTTACAACATATTTGTTCCCATTGAGCTATCCAAAATGGCGAAGACCCAGCCTTTCAAAACCTTGGAGCATACCTCATGTGAATTTTAAGAAAGGAGTTTCATTTTAGATATCCTGCCATTGGTTGTGCTAACACCACAATCAATAGAACTAGCACTAGAAGGAGAGCCCAATAACACTAACACTAAAAAATGTAGTGTCTTTTTCACTAGAAAGGTTTTGGAGAGTACTTAGATCTAACCCAAAGAAGGGAGAGTTCCTTGAAATCTCCCAGCATAGAAAAGCCCAGGTTAATAAAGGGAAATCGAAAGATGGGATTTCCTTTACACCAAATCCCCCTCAAAACATTCATAGCCCAATAGTTGTAACACCTCCACTTAATTATTTTGTGGTAGAAAATGTTGCCCAACCACCCATTCCAATGGTTTTCTTTACAAATGATGAGAGTTTGCCATTTAATCCGACTCCATATGCACCATTGCATGATTTATTGAAGAGCTTAGGGAGAATTTTGCCCAAAATACATATATGGAGAGTCTTGAACAACTAAAGAACATATCAAAATGTTCAAAGAGACTTTTAATCAGAAAGACATTCAGCATCAAGATGTGGTATGTAGACTCTTCCCATATATTCTCAATGAATTTCCTTACAACTGATACATTAACCTGCCCCGAAATACTATCACTACTTGGTAGGAATTAGAGGACAATTTTTAGGGACAATTTAAGATTTATGTTGACCCGACTATTCTCTACCATCAATTCATCACAACAAAGAGATAATCTAGTGATCCCATAGCTATTTACAATCATAAATTTCATAGAGTTTAGTAATAATTGGAATAATTGTATATCATCCCACAAGATTATTAAATTAAAATCTACTTAAACTCATTGGATCCTCTTATTTTTGTCTTTATAAGGAGGCTTCCTCAAGGTGACACTGACACCTTGTAAAAGGTATATGACCTGGCAATAGTAATTGCTAGGCATATTGATCTAGAAGGAGTAGGTAATTTTGGTACTACTCCATCCTTGGGAGGTTTAGGATAAGCTAAGTCCATCCCAAGGATAGAGTAGTACCAAAATTACCTGGATTCATGGATATCAGTATAGACCTGGATTCATGGGTCCGTGGCTATCTTAACTCCATTGCTATCTCATGGATATAGTAGGCATATTCATGTGCAGTTGGTGGTAGATCCATGAATCCAGGTCTATATTGATATCCATATTATGGATATCCCAAAGTTGTATGGCATGTTGCTCAGTTGAGATTGGACAAAGAGCTTGAAAGGCTAGTTCTCAAGAGACTTTACACAGTTGTGGGTCCCATGGAGAGGTGTGAACAATCAGATTAAGATTGATGTTGAACCCAAACTCAAGAAGATGATAACAAAATATAATGCCCCAAACAAAGTAGTGAATTTTGTGGAGGTTGACCTTGGAGTGTATAGGATAGAACAAACATTTACATTTGTCCACTAAGAGGAAGAAAACTTAGAAGGAATCCCCATTTTGGGCCTATAGGAGTTTACTCCAGATGATGAATACTTCAAGAAGTTTGTTAGCAAGATGGTCACGAACATAAAGCATTAAGGAAGATATTGGTGTAGGGCGCCCTCTTGGTCTCTTGATTTTTTTTTGTTTGAGTGCTAGATAGGTGGTCTTAGATCCTAGGTTGGTGTGTTGGATCAGTTGGAATCCTCTTGATGTAATAAAGAACCCATTTGTAAGGCCAATTGGCTCTAAGGTCATTTATAAACCTAGAGACCAAATTAGGCCATGGGGTTCATGAACTGTAGGAGGCATGTTGATAGGTTGATTTGAGTTGTTTTAGGCCTAGGATAGGTCTATAAAGTCCATTAGGGACTTTGACACATCAAAAGTGTCAATTATGTAAATTGTAAAAAGTTGCTAAGCAACATTTCCACTGATTGTGGAAAAGAGGTTCCAACGGCCATAACCAATTGAAAAATGTTATAGAAATTGGGGGAAGGCCTATTTAGGCCTTTGAGATCATCCATTTTGGTGTTGGATGATATATATAAATATTTGGTGGATTGAGCAACAATAAAACTTAGATTTTGCCCAATTCTTGCAGTTTTCCATACAGTACGATCTGAAAAAGGATTTGATTTAATGAAATTTTGAATTGGTTGTGTAGTGGTGCAAGTCCAGGTTCTAATTCAAGTGGTTTGACTCCATTTGGCATAGTTTGGAGTGAGTTGTGGTCAGTTTACTGAAAATTGTCATTCAAAACTCCGGTTCATAGGGTTTCACCCAAGATGTGGCCCTAACTTGCAAATTCCATTATGGAATTCAATGAACTCTTGGAAAATTCAAGTTAGGGGAGTATAAATTGAGATTAAAAAAGGGTGGAGTCAGTGAGTGATGGTTGGTGTGGTCACCACCAAGCCCTAGGCTAAACAAGACAATGTGTTTAGTCTAGACTACAAGGAGGAATGAACAAACAAACACAAAAGGAGTGTATGGAGACCGATTTGATGTTTTATTTGGTCCATTATAGGATAGGGTAATATTTCCAAGATTATTTTAGTTTTGCAAACCCATTCTCAAGTTGTTGCTTTGGAAAACAAGCCTAATTAGGCCTATTAGGCATGTGTCCACAGTAGGTTCTTAAGGGTGCTAGAGTAAATTAAAGCCTCAATCTCTTGGAATTGGATGTAAAAACTAAAAGGGTACTCAAATATACAATTTTTTCCAAGGGTTCTTTGGATTAATTTTGAATAAGGTTGGAAATACCGGTCTGGCAGGGCTACTAGAACTAGGCCTAAATAGGGGTTTCTTGACCCGGGTGCACAAAGGAGACTTCCAAACTTGACTGGAAGGTCAAGGTGAGTTTTCATAGGTTTGAAACACTTCAAACCCTCCCTAGGAAGTGAAATAGGTGACTGGTTTCCATTAGTGTGTTTAGAACCCTAGTTGGGGGGTTGTATTAGGCCTTGGACAAGGCATGGAGGGGTGATTTTGGGTCTTCTATTCTTCTTATTTCCCACTTTGCATCAGGTGGTATCAAAGAAAAGAAGGTTCTTATGGGTGGAAGAATAATATTGACAAGATGTCAGAAGGAGAAGACAACAATGATGGGAGAAGGATGACCAATGTTGAGTTGGCCAAGATGGTAAGAGAGCAGGCAACAACAAACAAAGAGATGAGAAAAGAATTGGATAAGTTGATGGGTAAGATGGACAAGAAGAAAGGAGACTCTAATGAAGAATAATAAGGGAATGATGAAGATACCCTTTTACAGGCAAGAGAGAGGATACCTGTAGATCAGAGAAGTTTCCTTGAATCCCTTGCGAGAGTAGGTAGCAGAGACGACAAAGCAAGCCTACCTATGTTCACTGGGAAGATGAACCCAAAGGAAGTCATGGATTGGTTGGAGGCCTTAGGGAACCACTTTGAGTGTGAAGATGTGCCTAAGAACTAGAAGATGAAGACTACTAAGTCTAAGATGAAGGGATCTACCCTTAGTTGGTGGAACTTCTTACAAAATGAGAGAGTAGAAGAAGGGAATAACCCCATCTCATCATGGAAGAGGATGGTTGCAGAGGTGAAAAATAAATTTATACCTAAGGATTATGAAGTGAAAATGCACAAGAAGTTGCACAACCTAAGACAAAAGGATTTGGATGTGAGTGGATACATCGAGGAGTTTCACAAACTGTCCCTAAGAGAAAAGGTGCCAAAGAGTGAGAAGCAAAGATACATGAATGGTGTCAAGTATTCCATTCAAGATGAACTAAGTCTCTTCAATCCTAAGACAATTTATAAATGTTATCAAATGGCATTAATAATTGAAGAAAAGTTTAGAAGAAAGGGAGACCAACAAGGTAGAGGAAGAGGAGGAAACATAAAAGGAAGGGGTAGATTTGGTGGAAGAGGAACGTCTCCTAAACCACAAGTAGAGTCAAGTAATCAGGAACTAGAAGGAGAACCAAGCCACAGGGGTAGTTTTAGAGGAAGAAGACTAAATGGACAAGGTAGGTTTGGAGGTATAGGAACCACCGTGTTCACCGGAAGATGTTTTAAATGTAATCAAGTTGGCCACCAATCATTCAGATGTCCGAAAAAGCAAGGTTCTAACAGAAAAGGTGGAGAAAGAAGAGTTCATTTGGCACAAGAGGAAGACACCCAAAGTGTGAAATCACCTTCAAGGCATGCAAATCTAGAGAAAGGGGAGTGTCTAATATTCCAATGGACCCTCTTGAAGGTACCGACCACCAAGGAGCCACCATAGAGGAAGACACCATTTAGAACTACTTGGAAGGTAAGTGGAAAGGTATGTAGAGTCATTGTGGACTCAGGGTCAACTGATAATCTTGCTTCAATAGAGATGGTCAACAAACTTGGATTGAAGAAACTCTCTCACCCTTTCCCCTGCAAAGTCTCCTGATTGAGCAAAGAGCAGCAAGCCCTAGTAAGTGAACAAGTTTGGGTGGATTTTCAAATAGGTGAATATAGAGACAAGATTTTGTGTGATGTTGCAGAGATGGATGCTTGCCATTTAATCCTAGGAAGACCATGGAAATATGATGTAGACTCAAGGTATGATGGGAAGAAAAATGTCTACAAGTTGACCAAAGATGGTGTGCAGTACACTATGACCTCACTACCGGATAATGATAAAGACAATCATGTTGTGACTAGTGTCATGTTAGTAGGTAAGGAGGAATCACTAATACATTTGGCCTAAAATTCCAACGGAGGTTTCTGATGGAGAAGGTGTATTGTGTTCAAATTTGATTCTTTTTTGAAAAAATGCCTGCTTTCATCAGAATTCCAATGATAATGCAACATTTAGTTTCGACGGAGAAGGAATTGGAAATGACATTTGTGTTTTTTTAGAAAAAGTGCCCGCGTTTGTCAAAATTTCGACGACCATGGGCATTACTTAAAAAAAAGAAGAAAAGACCAAGTCATTTCATAAATCCCACCTCTTCATCCTGTCAACCTCTTCCATTACAAAATCCTTCCTCTTTGTCCTACCTCTGCCATTACAAAATTCCACCTCTGCAAGGAACCTGTGGGTTTAATAGTTAGCTATCCCAGCTATCTACTACTAGTGCTCTAGCCGTGGAATGAAGTGGTTCCTCCCATGCCGATTCCGGTGAAAGAATCTAGATCAATTACACGCTCAAGAAGTCGCGGGTGGGGGTCTAGTAAGTCAAGAAGTTATTGTTGGGCCATCCGTCAATGAACACGAAGGAGGGAGGTGGACATAGGTTCCCTGTGGGTTTAATCGCTATAGGATGTAGGTATGGTTAGCTATCATAGCGCCACTTTCCTTTCCTTCCGCATTTGAGCCAAAGGATGTGTTTGTTAGGGTGGCCATTTCAATTATCATCACTTCACTCTAAATTGGGCATTTAAAGATCCAGTTGAAGAAAAAAGGTAGGGTATAATCAACAAATTCATTGTTATACATATTCAAATATTTAGATTCAAAGTTTATTATAGATTTATCAGATTAATTGCCAATAGCCGAGATGGTGAGAGGTTTCTGTAATATGATATGATCGATTTAAAAGAAGAATTTCTTACAAGACCTAAACCATTGAAAAATCCTACAATCATGTATTAATTAAACACTGCATTTTAAATAATGAACAATATAGTAAGCCTGAAACATATTAACACTACTTTCCATATTTAAAATATAGCCTAATTAAGGAGAGGGATGACCTAAACCTGTGTGATCGAGTGCCATTATGTAAAATATATCCTAATTATGGATGTTGATATATATGGTTGTGATAGAAAATCCCTACTGCAGAACCGTGAGAGCATTGTGTAGTGATCGAGTGCTATTTTTTGTCGGTGTTTTGGAAGGGAGAATAAGTGTACTGTTAGGAAGGTGGTATAAAATGGAAGCTGAGAGGTATAAGGTTATGAGGTGTGGGTTAGGATAAGATAGGGAGGTAAGTGATGAAGGATGGAATGGTGAAAGAGTAAGTTAGGATATGTTAGGGGTTTGGAAGGTAGGAAAGTGAATGGGGGGAGATAAAAGGATGTGAAGGATAGAATGGGGTTAGGTAGGTGAAGTAAAAGTAAGTGTGTATGAGGTTAAGGTTTAGGATAGGATGTAGGAAAGTGGAGTAGGTTAAGATAGGGGATATGAAAGGTAGATGGAAGGTAATAATGATAGGAAGTGAGGTAAAGGTTATGAGGTGTGGGTTAGAAAATAGGGTGTAGGAAATGGAAGGAAGGGTCATATCACTTTGAGAGTTTTCAGAAAGATGAGTAGCCCGAGTATGGACCTCAAATCTTACAATCCATGAGGATCCACTTGTAGTAGAGGAGCATATACTTGCATCTTGGGAGCTTATTAGGAGTTCGCCTTGAATTTGGGAAATACACATATAGGAGATAGAATATTGATCAATACACATTACCTAGCCTCATCATGCATAAATAAAAGAGGTATAGACTATAGCAAGCACATATCATGAGCCAAAGGATCATATTCGAGAGTTACTTCATCTCCAATCCTCTACATTTTTTAAATCCACAAATGGGGTTGAGGATAAGTCTTGGTTACTTAGCTTGGACTTATTCTTTGGGTTGCATCTATATATGAGCAACCTAAAGGCATAATTTTCAATGCAATTTTTGAGAGGACTTGCTTCCACCTTGTGGTACTGGGAGGATAAAATGCACCAACTCACATTGGAAACCCTCTCCAGATACCATTTTGGAGTGCTTCAATGTGTGTTCTATTTCAAAATATTTTTGACAGAGATGCATAGATGAGTTTCACAATTTACATAATAAGGTTTCATAGTGGCTCAACATGAGAGTTAGTTTTTGGAGTTCTTGTAGTTTGTAGATTACATTCAAGACAAGTTACTTGTCAATTATTTCATTAGGGGTGGAAAGCCCAAAATTTTAGTTTTCCTACACATGGCCAATCCAAATGACTTTAGGGTTGCTATGGCAAAGTCTCTTATGGAAAAGGAGGTACATGGGAGGACACAAGAGGCATGAGAGAAGTTTGTAACCTTGATGAAGGGACTAAAGTGTCCATAGGCCTCCCCATCCTTCAAAGGATAATTTAGACTTACTATATGATTTACAAAGAAAAACCCAATAGTATCAATATTAGGGACAAAGGTCTAGAGCATAGTAGGGGCCATAGGGTAGTCACATGTGACCATCATTGACACAAGGATATTTTAGGTATGAGAGACTATAGGGCTATCAAGCTAGTCCTTCTATGACTCAACAACCTTTTAGTGGAGAATCTAGTGTTTTTAGTAGTTAGGATCTTCTAATTATGGTGGGGCCTAGCCAACATAGGGTTATATGAGAGGCACATGTTATGTATATGTTAGTATCAAACAGAGAGTGCCCACAAGGTTTTAGAGTAGGTGGACACCATCCTAGGATGTCAAAGTAGATAGTTGATATGTGGGTCCTTACCCTCCCAACCACTCAAAATATACTACCATGTGTCTTTACCCTCCCAAACACCCAAAGGTCAAAGGAAGATTCACTGCTGCAACACTCACTTTTTGTGACTGTCTCAAGCACTTAGGATAGTCACTCCTTTCATGGCCATTCTTCTTCACACAACACTCTCTAACATTAATTATGATGATAGTGTACCTCCTTAAACCTTCCACCAACACCTAACTCAATATAAAACTCTTTCCCAATCTCGCTAATGGACTAATTAACTCAACTCACTATGAAATTGTGATGGTCAATGCAAGGTTTAGGATAGTAGTAATTAGGATCTTCTAATTATGGTGGGGCCTAGCCAACATAGGGTTATATGAGACAGTGGTAAGTTCAACAGTGATGTGTATTAGATTGTCATCAAAGTTTCCTGTTAGTGTTACTTTGTATTAGCATTAACCACTTATTGTCATGGGAATCAACTAATAGACAACATAGATATTTATCATCAACCTCCTTTTTTTTCACCAAAGGGATACAAATTTATTAAACACAACAAGAATTATAGAGCAAGAAACTAGATACATAACCTAATCTAATCTCCATTTGCATAACCTAAGAAGGTAGATACAACTAAATAATCTTGAAAGAATTGCATATGAAGGGCACTATTAGAAAAGAACTTATGTACCATGCTAGTCTATGTAGCTACTACTAATTATTGCATAGAAATAGATACATGTGTTAGAATGTGTTGAAATAGTAGCTAGCTCGAATAGGACAGACCCTATAAATGTAACTTGTAATTTGAATCTATCTTGAAGTGTGCAATATGGAAGGTGTGTATTCTTAATCTCCTACCCATTTCTTAATTTAAAAGATGATATATTTATTAAATATCTCCTCTATTAAATATCTTTATTAACTTGATTTCTCCTTCAATTCTTGATGAATGCTTGATTGCCCATTCACTTGGAATTGAATTTTATAATTAAGAGATCACTTGAATTGTAGGTAAACCTCTTCAAATGATAGGGTAGGCTTCCTTTTATACCTAATATATGTCTTGAAAGCATTTTATCCCGATGGCTTTAAATTAAAGTACTTTCTCTTCTATCTGGTATTGGTGGAGCAAAGGTTGCATTGCATCGAGCTAGGATACATATTTCCGCAGATACAACACAAGTTAAATGTATCCCAGGTCGATGAAAAGCAACCTCTTCTCCAGAGATCACCAGAAAATAGAGAAAGAGCTTTAATTTAATGCCATAATGATAAAAGGCTTTCAAGACAGATAAATGGTATGCAACTGTATCTATTTGGAATGCATTACCCAAATAATGCAATCGATCAGTCGCCTTTGAAAAGAAAGTGGTATGATGAAATATTTGGGCATAAAATAGATGAAATGCACTCCATACTACTGCTGCACAATATTTTGATCGATTATATTTTTAAAATAGTAAAGGAAGGTGTATGGAACAACCAAATTCTTATCATTATAAACAATGAATATTTTAAGATCCTTTTATGATGTGTAAGTTGAGAATATTTTATGAAAGGTCCCTAAATGAATACACTTTAAATTGATTTTAGCAATGACTATCGGATGTAGACAAAATGAAAGCTTTTTGGATTAGGATGGTACACAAAATCTACTATCAAAAGGTTTTTTTGGAAAGCATATGATTCAAAACTAAGTAAATGCAATTATTTACAAGTTTTAACCTTCTTAGGTGCAAAATCCCTTATTTAGCCTCTCACAAACCCTTAAAAGTAGGGTTTCTCATATACCCCTTTTCCAAACACTATACCATCCAAATGATGATGGATTCACCTTTCATTTGAAATGTCTAAACACTGCCAATCATAAAATGTGCCCCTCCTTAAGGCGGATTTGCTAC
The DNA here is from genome assembly GCF_030272615.1 of Cryptomeria japonica. Lineage (NCBI taxonomy): Eukaryota > Viridiplantae > Streptophyta > Pinopsida > Cupressales > Cupressaceae > Cryptomeria > Cryptomeria japonica. The sequence continues at coordinate 605,726,899 of NC_081411.1, read as the reverse complement.
TTTTGCTCCTTAGCAAGCAATTTCTCCACTCTTACATTCGTTGTTTTGGTGAGCTTCCCGGTTCTCCACCCAATCTGCACATCAACCTGTTAGTAATTTATTGTACATGTTAGAGGAGTTCCATCCTGTGAATATTAGGCCTTTTACATTCATGGAATGACCATTCTCATTGTAAATCAACCAAATCAAATGCCAAATTGCACAAATATGTTAGAATAGTCAATGCAACTAGTCTAAAGTCTGAGACAAATGGATTATCAGTGCATCTTCCCTACAAATAAGATGTTCAAGGTCTCTTCAATGCATTAGGAATTCAAATACACACTCAAGACAAAGTTACCATAAGCCAAAACACAAAAAAATTTCAAGAAAACAAAAATTTGTTGTTATTGCTTGTCCTAGTCCATACACCAACATTCTCTGCCGTACAAAGCATTACATCAACCATTTGATAAAAAACTCTTAATTTATGACACACAAGGTCATGAAATGATTTATTGAACTTTCCAAAACTCTTGTAGACTCCCTAAGCCATAAATTCCTATTACATCTTTTTGTTGGTCCTAAGGTCCTTACTGGGCCCTTTAGGACAAATTACAAACTTATTACAATTTTCATCATTAAAGGCCATAAACCTTAATACATCATAATTTATTGGCTCTTCAATCCTAAGACCTTCAAATTTCTTTAATGGATTCATGGAGTCCTTTGGTCTTCCAAATGCACCTGTACCAACTTGAATTCTCCTTCAATGCTTGATTACTTATTCACTTGGAATTGAATTGATTTTATAATTAAGAGATCACTTGAATTGTAGGTAGACCCCTTCAAATGATAGGGTAGGATTCCTTTTATACCTAATATATGTCTTGAAAGCATTTTATCCTGATGGAATTAAATTACAGTACTTTTTCTTCTATCTGGTATTCGTGGAGCAGAGGTTGCATTGCATCAACCTATGATACATATTTCCATAGATACAACACAAGTTAAATGTAATCCCAGGTCGATGCAAAGCAACCTCTACTCTAGAGATCACCAGAAAATAGAGAAAGAACTTTAATTTAATGCCATCAGGATAAAAGGCTTTCAAGACAGATAAAATTTGAGTTTGATTGTCATCATTTACTTTGCCAAATTCTTCACACGTAACTCTTGAATCAATTTCCTACACACAAAATGACAAAAATAGGTTTGTTGATGGGGCTTTCCTAGGTCAAATAGGTTTGAATATACCTTGAAGTGTGCAATATGGAAGGTTTGTATTCTTAATCTCCTGCCCATTTCTTAATTTAAAAGATGATATCTTTATTATATATCTCCTCTATTTTTGGAGGTAGACATCTTTACGAAAAGATCTCTTCCTCCCTCTTTAAAATGATCCCTTTAGATCTAATCTAAAAATGCTTAAAATTAAACGTGATACCTTGATGAATCTTTCTTGAATCCTCACACAAGGTTTTAGGATGTCATGCAGACTGTTGATCATGAATGTTGTGCTTTAACTTTAATTCTCCTTCAATGCTTGATGAATGCTTGATTGCTTGTTCACTTGGAATTTAATTGATTTTATAGTTAAGAGATCACTTGAATTGTAGGTAGACCCCTTCAAATGACAGGGTAGGCTTCCTTTATACCTAATCATACATAAAGTGTTTGAATTTTTTCTCACACATGAGGCAAGAAATGAGGGGTCATATTTTGGGTCCCAATCACGAGTCTTGTCAATTTAGGATATGACATGCTAAAGTGGGCATCAATGTCTCAAGATTAGATGGACCTTAAGTGATTGTCTCCCTTGCATATGATTTGTTTGGGTGATAAACTTAACCATTCCACTCACAAGAATTTTATTAAGTCTCAAATATAGGGATCATAACTTATTAATGATGCAGTGAAAGTCCTTCATGAAGGACTTCTAGAAGTATTTCTGGATGAGTCTTTGTCAAGTTCGGAGAAAATACAATTGATGCTTAATGGATTTAAGGAACATGCTTTCAAATTGGAAGCCAAAGTTTCGAAGGATGCAGAGAAGAAGGTGGAAGAGAAAAGATGAGACATGAAGAATGATGCAGAAGGAAATGGAAGGCTTCAAATAGAAAACTTGTACATGCAACTAAATCCATTGACTAATCAGAAGAACAAAATTAAGAAAGGGTTTGATTATTTGGCATATGTTGTAGACTTGTAAATCACTAGCTACTTAGTTTTTGCGGGTAAGAATTTTTTTTATTTTGGTTATGGTTGTGGTGTTTGTAGGGAGACATTTACAAATTTATATCTATTTTCACTATTTAATGGTTTATGGGTTTGTAATGGTAATTTAATGTTCTATCATATTTTTGTATAGATTCTTTATAATAGCCTATTATAGTGATTTGTTCTATTATGGATAATATTGTGGGTTAGATGGCTTTGCCGTCGGTGCATGAAAGCATCGCATGAGTTCTAGTTTTAAAAATTATATGAAATATTTTTAATTTATTTGATTTAGTGTTATTTGAAAAAACATTTATCAATGATGTTTCCTTTCTCCAAGAATTGGATCTAGGATCTTTCCGTCAGATAATATGTAACATCCAATGACTAAATATTTTCTTTACAAATGCTTATTTTATTTAATTATCATCTAAGCGTGAATTAAAATTTATATCTATGCGGAAGCAGAAGATACAAGCTAAAGACTCATGTTCAAGTAAATTTCATAAAAGAAAGCAAGCAGGCATTATCTTGAATGACATGGAAACAAGCTCATAACTTCCTAGAAGAGAGAAATTAGAGAAAAGAAGAGGAAAGTGTTAAAGGGTGATAAATACATAGAGAGTATGCAATACAAACAAACAATGTCTGGAGTGTGTGATGTGACGTCTCTAATTTATTTCCGGAGGGACTAACTGGTTTTGGAATTCCTGGGAAACCTATTGGGCCATTCTTGGAGGAAATATATGTGTTCATGCAAGAGCCACCTTTTTTCTATTATGAGAATGATGCTTTTGTACCAAAGGATATTTGGAAGACAATATTCAAAAATTTCTATAGTGTGGAACCAGAGTTGGTGGATTCGAAGTACTTTTCAGCTTCTAGAAGTCCAAGAGGTTATGTACACAATCTCACAATAGAAGGGTTATTTAAAGCATTGCCTCTTCCCCCCATGACTATTCAGGAAGCACTTCCTTAGACAAAGGACTATTGGCCTCCATGAGATCAAAGAAAAAAATTGAATTGCATAGACTGTAGATGATGTGGTGGTGTCCTTCATGAAGAACTCTGCAGTATAATTGAAAATTCATGAAGGAAATTGCAAGATAGTGAACAAAAATGCATTCTTGAAAAGTGGGAAGAATGGAACTTGGTTTGGGTGGGGTCTTATCAGGTGGCTCCTTTAGAGGTTGAAGAGATAGAAATAATATTAGGATTTGAAAAAGATCACACTCGTGGAACTTTGTGTGCGACTGATCGATTGTGTTGTTTGGGTAATATTGCATTCCAAATAGATACAGTTGCATACCATTTATATGTCTTGAAATAATTTTATCCTAATGGCATTAAATTAAAGTATTTTCTCTTCTATCTGGTATTGGTGGAGTAGAGGTTGTATTGCATCGACCTAGGATACATATTTCCATAGATATAACACAAGTTAAATGTATCCCAGGTCGATGCAAAGCAACCTCTTCTCCAAAGATCACTAGAAAATAGAGAAAGAAATCTAATTTAATGCCATCAGGATAAAAGGCTTTAATCAAGACAAATAAATGGTATGCAACTGTATCTATTTGGAATGCAATATTACCCAAACAACACAATCGATCAGTCACACATGAATTTCCATGAGTGTGATCTTTTTCAAATCCTAATATTATTTCTATCTCGTCAACCTCTAGAGCAGCCACTTGACCTAGCCCCACCCAAACCAAGATCCATTCTTCCCACTTTTCAAGAATGTATTTATGTTCACTATCTTGCAGTTTCCCTCATGAATTTTCAATTATAGTGTAGAGTTCTTCATGAAGGACACCACCACATCGTCTAGAGTCTATGCTTCAATTTTTTTCTTTGATACCATGGAGGCCAATAGTCCTTTGTCCGAGGAAGTGCTTCCTGAATAGTCATGGGGGGGAGAGGTAATGCTTGAAATCACCCTTCATTTGGGAGATTGTGTACATAACCTCTTGGTCTTCTGGAAGCTGAAAAGTACTTCGAGTCCACCAACTCTGGTTCCACACTATAGAAATTTTTGGATATTTCCTTCCAAATATCCTTCGGTGCAAAAGCATGATTCTCATAATAGAAAAAAGTTGGTCTTTGCATGAACACATTGATTTCCTCCAAGCCTGACCCAATAGGTTTCCCAGGAACTCCAAAACTAGTTAGTCCCTCCAGACATAAATTAGAGACGTCACATCACACACTCCAGACATTTTTTGTTTGTATTACATACTCTCTAATTATTTATCACCCTTCAACACTTTCCTCTACTTTTCTCCAATTGCTCTCTTCTAGGTAGCCGATGAGCTTGTTTCCATGTCATTTAAGATAATGCCTGCTTGCTTTCTTTTATGAAATTTACTTGCACACGAGTCTTCAGCTTGTATCTTATGCTTCCACATAGATATAAATTATAATTCATGCTTAGATGATAATTAAATAAAATAAGCATTTGTAAAGAAAAGATTTAGTCATTGGATGTTACATATTATCTGACAGAAAGATCCTAGACAATTCTTGGAGAAAGGAAACATCATTGATAACCTTTTTTTGCAAATAACACTGAATCAAATAAATAAAAAATGTTTTATGCAATTTTTAAAAGTAGAACTCGTTCAATGATTTCATGCACCGACGGTGAAGTCGTCTGACCCACAACATCTAATACCATCAGAATTATGACGACAACTAAAGAAACATCCAACAAGGATGTTGTATATATGACATCACTTCCTTGTCGGACAGTTGTTGAGAAGCAAACATAGCATCCATCAGAATTCTGACTGTAATCCGTCAAATTTTTTGGCCAGGGGAGCAAATATAGCTGCCGTCAGAAGAGTTCATAACTTTGTCAGAATTCCAACTCAAATGGCATCGTCGGGAAGACCGATGATGAGTTTTCAATAGTTAAGTTGGTTGGAAGTCCGACGTGGTGTCATCGGACTACCAACAATTGTCTGTTGAAAATTAGGCCCAAATGTACTAGTGAACACAACGTTCCTAAAATATTCTCCACCCGGTGTCATTAAACCTATATCTTATGAACACATAAGAAAGATCTACATATGGGCATTCCATTTCTGATATTGTTCTTGAACAAGTGTAGAGGGATATATTTATAATGCTCCTTGATCAACTTAACTGCAATTGATTTATAAAAAAACTCAAAGCTCTAAATTTAGAAGTTCTAAATATTCCTTTTCACCTTTTTGCCTTTCCAAAGAATTAGAACTCTTCATGTTGGCATGCAACTCTTCATGCCACCTAATGAAAGGATCAAAACTCATCAGTCTGCTATAATCATTTAACCACCAATTCAATATTTTCTTCAAGAACAAGCTAACATTTGTACCCATGCAACTCTTCATCAAAATGACAAGCATAAAGTCCTCTGACAGGAGGAGTGTTTTCTATGCGAAAAAGATTTCTTAAAATCTGAGATGAAGATTTCATACATGCTAAAAAGTACGTTTCTAATTCCAATGGATATGCAATACACTTTCTATACGGGTTATTTTACAAAAAAATGTGAAAGATGTGCCTTAATTATTCTATGTTTAATTGGACTTTTATTTTGATGTATTTGTGAAACAAAAGAAATCACACTTTGATTTTGATGTATTTCTAAAATAGATCTGGAAATCAAATATGAGATCAAGAATGCAAACCCAAGCAATAGATAATTTCATAATAGTGAGTCACTTGAGCATTAATGCCTAGCGTTAACACAACTTCATGTGTAGTTGCACAATTTATTCTTATAGATCCATTACATTACTCCAAACTTACAATAACTTGCAAATAGAATGTAATTCCTTCCTTGAAGGAAATCCACATTCACACTACACAGTCAAACAATGACAATGAAATTTCCAAGACAAATCAAAAGATCCTTAATATTATGATTCACCATTCATGTAATATCTAAAAGGACAAATGAAGATAATGTTAGCAACAATAATAAATATAGTAGTCTATTTATGAACTAATTGAAAAACTACTGAAAGAAATTGTACATTCTTTCACAGTGAAACCATCCTACACACTAGACAAGACAAATCCCCATTTCTAATTCTACTCTCCCTGGAGATGAGAAAATTATAGAATCCTTCTTTACGGTCTTGATATTCCTTTTATAATCATAAGAAATGCAACAAGCTACTGGCCTTTTACAAGAATGTGTAACATGTATTGCAACAATGCAATGCCATAAAACCTCCAAGCCAATATTCATTAAAGCTTTACTTTAGAGACACAAAAAGCTTCCATGAATGTGAACTACCTTATGAGCCATGCCATAATCTCACATTTGTGGTTATTGATGCAGATTATACCAGGATACAAGATTCCCATTGCATTTCCAGTTAGGAAAGAACTTTTAGAGTTTTGATCAAGTAGGGATGCTTGACTCAAAAACCATATCTCCTATATCTTCACCCAAATTTCTCTTTGCATTCTACCCATTATAAGGGGGACAAGGTGGTCGCGAGAGAGATCAAAATTATTTGCGACTGTAGTCGAATCCTGTAGTTACACTCAAGCCTTTTAATAACAATCTGGCTACAAGGTAAGGCATCAATTTTCTTTACTTCATGACATCTACAAACCTTCAACCATATATCCTTTTGCTAGAATTCATTGATGAATACTAAGAGGGGGGGGGGGGGGGTGAATTAGTATGCCAAAAATCTCTGCACTAAAACACTTAAACAATCTGAAGATAAACCGATAAAACAGTTTAACAAATAGATCGGTTATCACACATGCAAACTAAAATGCAAGTAAAGCATTCACCCACAAAAGAAATACAACCATAACACAAGATATTTGATGTGGAAACCCAAATGGGAAAAACCACGGTGAGATGGAACTCACAAGTCACTATCTGCAGAATAGAAACCAGACCAGTTAAGGTCTTACAATGTTCTTCACCAGAACAGATCCTGTTAGGAATCTCAATCTCTGTTAGGAGATAGGTCTAATTAAAGACTACCTTGTTAGAGGATTTTAGATTCATAGAAGTGAACCACCTTGTTAGAGGATTTTACAAAGGCTTTTGGGCCTACCTAGTTAAGGGCTACAGACTTGTCAAAGATGTGAGTAATCAACAAGTGTTTGATCTATCTAATAGCACAGACTGCTTGATTAGATCTAGTATAGTTCACTGCTAATGCATTCCAGCATTACTTCAGTCTTCTCTATCTCTCTCTCTTAGTTACAACTTGATCTTCTCAGATAAGATCGCTCTTTCAACAACCTGAACAATCACCTTAAACCCTAGCACAACATAAACCCTTTCAACAACAACCTAAAACCCTAGACATGATGTCCTTTTAAAAGAATCTGATTTCATGTCAGTCCAATAGGATTACATTACAATTTCCTAGGTTCAATGAATCTAGACATACTCAGTAACACGACACAAAAAGCACCATTAGTGTGTCGGCATCGTCAATCAATCAGTGGATTGGTAACTCATCACAAAATGCCAGTTGGTAACTCATTACAGAGTATTATCGGTTCATACAAAATACCAGTTGCCGATTTGACAAAAATGAAGACTGGTAAGAATGTGTTATGCCACTTTGCTTCCTCGTACCACTTGAGATCTTTGAGCCGCTTGGGGTCGACATGCCGGTTCAGACCGAGAAACACATTCTGCAAAATCACCAATAGTCTAAAGACTAGAATACAACATACCGGTTGGATCAAATACCGGTTGAGCTCTAGCTCATACATACAAAGGAGATCTCAATACAAGTGTGTGTCCATCAATGACAATCACAACATAAACATAAAAAATGCCAACAATCTCCCCCTTTGGCATTGATGGCAACACTTAAGAAAATCAAATTTTAACATCTAAGTGTTTTACAATAAAAAACATGCCATTAACAAAATTGCTCCCCCTAAGCATATACACTATCCCTTAATCAATACAATGTATAACAATTTTGCATACAGAGCATAAACATTGAGATATCAGAGCATATAGCATATATCAAAACATATATCAAAATTTTAAAACTAGATACTACTCCCTATTCATCTCCAAAATAGATAGAGTACTTCTCCCCCTTTGCCAACAATGACAAAGTACCATTGAACAATGAATAATACTTGTCAAAAATTGATTTATAGTCCTGCAAAAATTGTTTCATGGATAGAGACCAAGACTCAAGTAGGGAGGTTGCCACTTCTTTCTCTGTTTGCATCTAGGATACTTGTTCCTCCATGGCATCAACTGTGCTTAGCTCCTGCGTAACTGTCAAGCCATCCAGGTTTAGATAACACTTCTGAAGAATTTGCAGATGTGGAAGTAAAACCAGTTGTAGCTCCTACAAATCTCTAGATCATGTACTAATCTCTTGCTCCATTTTGGTTGATTGGATTTGGAACCGATGAACGGTTTGCCCATAAGTTGCAAATGAATCATAGGGTGGCTTAAATGTGCTCAAGTAGGATTGTAAGTCCGTTTGAAGCTTTTGCTTCTGAGTTATCACATCATCGCAAAATAGATGGGGTTGACAGATTTTGCTTAGTAGCAAGTTTCCCTCATCCAAAGCGTCCCTCATATCCTTTTGGTCTTTCAGCAGTTCAAACCAGAGCTCATTCAACTTTTTCACCAGAGCAATGTTAAGAGCCTTTTGATGCTCTTTCTTGACATTTGCCTTAGCTACTTCTTCCAGACTCTGCACCTAATCATCCACTACAGTACATAGTAGTTTGAGCTGTGCTAGTGATGATTCAGTGTTAGGAAGATTGGTACTAGGGATCAAACTAGTAAGGGTGTCTACAGCCGCCTGAATGATATCTTGCTCCTTTTTCCTTCGTATGATTTCAAGGCACTCTTGAGCAACCTTGATGCTCTGCATAAGCTCCGACTCACTGGTAGACTGGAGATCGATAGGACTGGAGATATTAGCCGGTTTGGCTTGACTCCCGGTTGCCTTCGGAGTCTCCATCTGTGTGCTCTTCATCACTTCCGCTGCCTTGTCTGCTTCTGCTTTCTTTTTCCCCTTTGTTTCCTTCCTCTTGTCTTCTTCTTTCTCTTCCTCTTCCTTCTTCTTCTTCTCTTCCTCTTCCTTCTTCTTCTTTTCTTCCTCTTCCTTCTTCTTATTTTCTTCTTCTTCCTTCTTCTTCTTTTCTTCCTTATCCTCTTCTTCTTTCTTCTTCCTATCATCTTCTTGCTTCTTCTTCTCTTCATCTTTTCATTTCTCCTCTTCCTCTTTTCTCTTCTCTTCCTCATCTTCATCCCTCTTCTTCTTCTCTGTCTGTTCCTCAGCCACTTCCTGTGTGTCCTTGGCTTGCTTACTTCCCTGTTCAGCTTGTTGCCCCTATTTTGTTCCTTCAGAAGGTATGTCCTGAGTGACATCTTCTATGTCCAGTGTATCGACATCAATAGTGTCAATTGGTTCTTCAACTAGGTTTCCTTCTTCATCAAAAAAATCATCTAGTTTGGATACAACCGGTTCCTTTTCTTCTTGGAGGTTGGCCATTCATGCTTTGTGAGAGTTGATAGCATAGTCCATATGCTGATGAGTGTCTTTTTCAACATCATCAATTCTCCCCTCCAACAACTAGAGTCTTCTTCTCCTTGTGAAGAAGAGTCCTTTATTCTGATCCAAAACATCAAATAATTCTGAATTTGAGAGGTCGGGAAAGTACTGTGCAAAGACTTTCTCCCTAATCTCCTATTATTTTTCAATGGCAATGCGCCATTTACTATCTAATGCTTTATATAAAGAATCTGAAGTTTGAGATTTTATCTTTGATGGTGACCGGTCATTTTTACACAAATAAATAATGATTTCCTGTAATACTTCTTCTTTCTCCTCTTCACTGAAATCATCATAATAATCAACTAAATCATGAAGTAATTTTCTCCTAATATTCTTTATTGTCCTTTGATAATGTGTCAAAGGTTTGTATGAGGAGATATCAATATTTACCAGTGTGGATGTTGCCAGTTCATTCTTCTTCATCTTCTTTGTCTGTCTGGCCTTCTTTGGCTTTTCATCAGACTTAGTATCTTCGGAGTCCGGTTCATTTGACTTACTCTTTCTTTTTCTTTCGAAGACTTTTGCCGGTGCCACTTCCGCTTTCTTCTTTGTAGGTGACCGCTTGGTCACTCTTGGAGTTGCAGTGGTGGCTGGTGCTGATGCTGCAGGCACTGCCTTAGCTTTCTTTGCTGTCGGTTCTTTTCCTTTATTAACAGATGGTTCCTCGGTCGGTACAATCCTCTCCAAATAGGTTCCAATCCTCTTAGCCTTAGGATCAAGAGGCGAGGCAATAAGGGTTGAGGCATACCCTTCCAGCATATCATACATAACCTCATAGCCCATTGGCTCCACTTCCTCCATTCTAGGCTCAACAACCTCCATTAGGCATTTGTCCACCTGAATGGTGAAACATATGTCATCTTCATATTTCTTAATGATGTCACCTGAGATCCTTACCCTTTGACTCATCTTCCTTCTGAACTCATCAAAATATTTGTTTAGCACCTCAGGGTAACCGGTTCCAATGGCTTGTATGCTTTCCTTGATCTGCTTGGTTACCGGTTGGTCAGGAGACCACTGGACATCTCCTACTCTAGGAAAGTAGCCTTGGAAATAGAAAAACAACCCAACCAGTAGTTGTCCAAATTTGAATCTTAGTGCATTATCCTGTTTAATCGACTTCAGATTAGACAGGAGTTGCCTCTACATACCGGTGCATAGGTCAAATGATGTGTCCTCTTTAATCATCTGATAAGCGGCATTTACCGCTGCAGCAGATACAAAATTAATCATGCTGGCTGAGAATGTTCTGTAGCCTATCACCATGCAGGTGTATTTCACCAGATCATCCTTGATAGGATTAACTGTCATACCCCGTGAGTCACTTGTTGAACCAGTGAGCTTGGCCATTTCCATTTTGCTTACCGTTCTAAGGGCTGGCACTTCCCCTGTATTGCAAAAACCGGTGACTACATGAATTGCCTGTGGCGTGATATCATGCATCCTCTCCAGGAACATTTTGTCACCATGGACTCTACTCAAAATGATCCTAATATGATCCTCCATAAAATCTTCCAGAAAGTATATTGCATTATGGAGTTTCTTCTTCTCTAGGATACTAAACTCCGGTTTGATTTTCTTGTCCTTGTCGCAAAATAAACCTAACTGGGTGTGAATCGCTAAAGACCCTAGGTCTTCTATTTTGCAATGAATATAATCTGAAATTCCCTCTTCAACTATGAGTCCAGCTGGAACTTGTGATAAGGCATTATATTTGGACTTCCTTTGAATGAAACTTTTGGACTCAATTGATGTACTCGAACTAGTATGAGATGTGGAAGCCATTGTAAAGTATTTCAAGAACACAAAAAAATACCTTTGAAATGAGAGTTTAGGGCTTCCTGATTCTGCTTCACTCCACTCTCTATCGGTTGCCAAATCACCGCTTTGTGTTGTCCACGATTGCTTGCAAACTAGATTTGAATCTCCTTCAAGACTTGTCAATTTCTTGAAATCTTAGCTCAAATCACCTTTTCTTCGTTCTGCACTTTGAAAACCTTTCTTCACTCAAAAATAGATAGTGAGAAATGATTTGAAATGTGCTTTTATACATGTCTCTCACCTACCACCATTAATTCTCCTCTATTAGGGTGTAAACTCTAATTTGCCTCTCTTATCATTTTTGGTCTTTTGCCAAGTGACAGGTATTACATACTAGTTAAGGTCTTTTGTCGGTGTAATCGGGGGTTCACAATCATTTTGCCGTTTGCTCCCCCTAAGCCTCTCTGGAGCTTAGTTTGCTGGTTCTGATATTTCCACACTAGGTGTAGAAACTGGTTCCTCTTCCAACATTGTTGGTTTCTTCCTCCAGGTTTTGTTCATGTCCGCTTGAACTTTTTCAACATCAACTTCTCCTTTCTAAGTGACCGGTATATCATCAGATATACTCTTTTTGCTTTTGCAGAATCTTGCAATGTGACCCGGTTTGTTGCAGTGATAGCAAACCAATCCAGGTGCTCTCCAAGGTCCATTGTTCATATTTCCATTCTTTCTTCTACATGTCGTAGTAGTGTGACCATGTCCATGACAAATCCAACAGTTTGCTCTCCATCCGGTTGCCAGTTGATAACCATTGTTGCCTGACTAATAATTGTAAGCATTAAACCAGTTAGGGTTTCGGCTCACAAAAGATTCTGAACCAGCTATTTGGGTCCTCTAAGGATATCTTCTGGTATTGTTCATGACAGACCTACATTTAGATGCTCTATGCCCAAACTTGTTGCATGCATAACAATGACCATTGAACTTATTGGATCTAGGTACATTGTTGATAAAGTAAGGAAAATTATTGTAGGCTTTTCTCCTACATACATTGGCACTGTGTCCTTCTTTAAGATAGTTAAAGCAAACAAGTTTGAATTTTTGCTTACCTTTTCCTTTGGGTGCCGGTTGCTTCTTTGATGCTTCAGCATTTGTTTCTGAGGATTCTCCTTCCTCATGTCCAGAGAAACCAAGTCCATTGGTATTCTTTACCGGTCTAGATGACTCAAGCTTTTGCTCTAACTTGACAGTACTTTTGCTAAACTTAGCAAGTATTTCCTTTGACTCAGAGAGTTCTTTGGAAATAGCAGTATTTGTCTCCATTAGGCTTGGATTTTTAGAGATGGCTATGTTCAGTTCTCCTTGCATGTCTTCCTTTTCCATTCTGCTCTCATTAAGGTGAGTAGTTAGTGCACTAATCTCTTGTTTCAACTTGGAGATCTCATGATCTCTATCCTTTACCAGATCTTCAGCTTTTCTCCAGTTCTCAAGCTCTTGAGTAAACCGGATAGTCAGTCCTTCCAACTCCTTTCTTAGATTTTATTTTGAATCATTCAGCTTATTTACTTCTGCAATCATAGCTTCCATATTTGCTTCATCTTCAGAACTACTTTCAGATAGCTCCATCAACTTCTCTGCATGTTCTCTCCTTTTTGCTTGAGATGCCTTGTATTTGACCATAAGATCATCATAGGCTTGCTTAGACTGAGTGAGCCATTAAGTAAGTTCCCTCAAGGTGTATTCCCCCATATCTCTTTCCAAGTGGTTAAACTTATAGAAAGGTATGCTCTGATACCAATTGATGAATACTAAGAGGGGGGGGGGGGTGAATTAGTATGCCAAAAATATCTGCACTAAAACACTTAAACAATCTGAAGATAAACCAGTAAAATAGTTTAACAGACAGACCGGTTATCACACATGCAAACCAAAATGCAAGTAAAGCATTCACCCACAAAAGCAATATAACCATAACACAAGATATTTGATGTGGAAACCCGAATGGGAAAAACCACGGTGAGATGGAACTCACAAGTCACTATCTGCTGAATAGAAACCAAACTGGTTAAGGTCAGACCGGTTAAGGTCTTACAATGTTCTTCACCAGAACAGATCCTGTTAGGAATCTCAATCTTTGTTAGGAGATAAGTCCGATTAAAGACTACCTTGTTAAAGGATTTTAGATTCAAAAAAGTGAACCACCTTGTTAGAGGATTTTACAAAGGCTTTTGGGCCTACCCGGTTAAGGGCTACAGACTTGTCAAAGATGTGAGTAATCAACAAGTGTTTGATCTATCTAATAGCATAGGCTGCTTGATTAGATCCAGTATAGTTCACTGCTAATGTATTCTAGCATTACTTCAGTCTTCTCTATCTCTCTCTCTCTCAGTTACAACTTGATCTTCTCAGATAAGATTGCTCTTTCAACAACTCAACAATCACCTTAAACCCTAGCACAACATAAACCCTTTCAACAACAACCTAAAACCCTAGACATGATGTCCTTTTAAAGGAATTTGATTTCATGTCGGTCCAATAGGATTACATTACAATTTCCTAGGTTCAATAAATCTAGACATACTTAGTAACACGACACAAAAAGTACCGTCAATGTGTCAGCACCATCAATCAATCGGTGGATTGGTAACTCATCACAAAATGCCAGTTGGTAACTCATCACAGAGTATTACCGGTTCATACAAAATAGCAGTTGTTGGTTTGACAAAAATGAAGACTGGTAAGAATGTGTTATGCCGCTTTTCTTCCTCGTACCACCTGAGATCTTCAAGCCGCTTGGGGTCGACATGCCGGTTTAGACCGGGAAACACATTCTGCAAAATCACCAATAGTCTAAAGACTAGAATACAACATACCGGTTGGAACAAATACCAGTTGAGCTCTAGCTCATACATACAAAGGAGATCTCAATACAAGTGTGTGTCCATCAATGACAATCACAACATAAACATAAAAAATGCCAACACATTCTACCCATTATAAGGGGGACATGGTGGTCGTGAGAGATATCAAAATTACTTGCGACTGTAGTTGAATCCTGTAGTTACACTCAAGCCTTTTAATAACAATTTGGCTACAAGGTAAGTCATCAATTTTCTTTACTTCATGGCATCTACAAACCTTCAACCATATCTCCTTATGCTAGAATTCAGCTGCACGTTCTATGCACTTCATTTTAAAACTTCTGCAAGCAAGGCAACAACACTTCCTAAAAACTTATCTCTAGAAAATGTCTATCTTCTACATTCTGAAATGAAACATGCGAATGATATGACTTCTATCTTCTACATTCTCAAAGGCAACATACAAATAATGACCCTATTTCTCAATTTATGAAGTGGCGGCAATTGATTGTCAGGTCTATACTTTGGATTATTCCATATACTGTATTAATCTATCTGAGATGTACTTTTCTCTCATTCGACAAGAAAGCTTTCATTCCAATAGTCCTGACACCTATACATGACAGACCTCAACACAGGTTAATACTGGTAGCTTCTCATTGAATATTAAATGTGTGCTACCCCCCGTATTTTTCTTCCTCTAACACACATAGTGTTTTGAGTTTCCTATGCAAAAGGATAGAAAATAATCCTCAATCAAGATTTCATATGTGCCAAAAAGTGGCTTTCTAAAAGATTTCATCTGGATATGCAAGACACATATTATTTTCCCCCAAAAATAATGAATGATTCGTTTTAATTTTTCCACATTTTTCATGCAATATGAACAAAAACGCCAATGTATTTATTATTTTTCCCCAAAAAATGTGAAATATTCATGTTAATTTTTTGTACAATTCTTACGCAACTGAGAAAAATTCACCTTAATTTTCGTACAATTCTTATGCAACTGAGAAAAATTCTCCAATAGAATTTAATATTTTCCCCCTATTAAAAAAAATTGCCAAAAAAAAAAAAATTCCCCCAAAATATTGTAAGATTCGTCAAGCTTTTACACCATTACCTAGGGGGGTTTCTTAACGTTATCCCTGGTCAAATTAAAGAAGTTCAAAATCAGGAGGAATTTTGATTGTAGGGGAATGAAGGAGAAAATAAAGAGAGCTTTCACTAATGTGCACCGCATTGAAGACATTTGGATTGATCTTTGAACATAAGAGGACATTAGGAGGATGGATTATAGTCAACTCACTTTGGAAAACAATATTGATTTGGATCTTGCTGATATCCCACAAGGCATCATGGAGGGTGATGAAGAGGTAATTGATCCAATCTATGAGCAACAAAAGATTATAGAAACTCCTCTTCTTCGCATCAATTGGTCTAAAAAAGAATGTATATCTATCAAGGAAATATTTCAACCTATCTTGGCCAATAAAAATGTTTGGTTGGAAAGAAAATACATTAAAATGAATAAGTTCAAAACTAGGTTAGAGGATGATATAGCAGGACCAATTGGTCATCAATCTAAATTAAGAACCAAGAATAAGGAATATGCTTCTACTTCTAAAAAGACAAAATTCAAGATCAATATTGGGAAGGACAAGAGTGAGTCTTAAGGAGGAACACCTATTAAGGGAAAGGAGCATATTGAAGATCAAGGTGAGCAGGATCAAGAAGAAGGAATGCGAGAATCTCATGTTGCCTTGGATTCAAAAACTCCCCTTGGTAATATTTCTTAGGTATCCACTCTTATTAGTGCTCCTGAATTTCCTTTGGATACCAATTTTGATTCCTTCTGTATAGTAATGATTGTTGGAATCCAAGAACACTGAGAGGGGGGGGGGGGGGTGAATAATTGTTCTACCCGTAAATGAATTTCCAAACTTAATGCTTATGAACCGGTTAAGAAAAAATAAAATTAAAGTGCATAAACCAAACAACACATAAATAAGCAACACCATAACACCAATATTTATATGTGGAAAACCCCGTGAAGGGAAAAACCACGGTGGGGCTGATACCCACAATATCTATATACTTGATCAAGGTATACAAATATTACATAAAGGGGATTTCACATTCAATCAGGTTCACCATCTAGAGATCACTTCTCAAACAAAAGTCTCACTAACTTACACAACATTACATAATTATTTAATACAAAAATAAACTTATAAAGTGCATCTGACCATGTTGGATAAATTTTGGTTTAACCTCTATCAACCTCCTCTGAACCGGTTTATTGATATCCTGTTTTGCTCTTTTCTACACTATCGGTTGAGACAACACACGTGAAATTGTGCACAAAATCTTCCACTCACTGACCAAATTGCATACCATCAATCTCTAACTTATTCACATCCAAAATCACATAACCATTAACATCAAATCCATTTCTAAGTGTTCTCCCTTAAATACCCTTTATCTTTTCACCATGTCGGCCTCAATGAAGAAAATAAACCTATTAGCTTCCAGATCATAATGTGTAATATGCATTATCCTGATGATCATGTTGATGTCGACCTGCACACGTTACCATAATTTTTACAAGTGATTTTACTGGGGTCCCGAAATACCTTAACCGGGTCCTACACTTAACTTGGTTCCAAATATACGTTACTGGTACCAAGACTAACCAGTTAGCAAGACTAAAGCAAAGTATGTGTATGTTGATTGTGTATAGTGTATATCGGTTGGCCCAATGAAGACAAAATGACAATAAAACTAGATGAGAAATACCAACACCTGAAGATGAGTTGCCATCAATGACAAGCCTAAATGTGATTCACCTTATCGGATGAGTGTCAATTACCAACAATCTCCCCGTTTAGCATTGATGGAAACACTCATATGAAAAGTGATATCATCTCTGAATCTGCTCCCCCTAACCTATACATCCATGTAGTTATAGACATCTAGTGTACTCCCCTTGTGATATACATCTATTTTTAACTATACTGCTCCCCCTTTGACATCAATGAAAAAATGGGTGTCCACCAAAAATGCTATACAAATATATATATATATATATATATATATATATATACTGGTTCCTATACATGTTTCAAAATGTCAGCATACAAAGTCTTCATAAATTAAAAGTATGTGTCCCAACCCTTCTTAAGAGAATCAAGAATGGATGAAAATCCATTCAAGAGATTGGCATAATATTCAATTGTCTCAGATTTTGTGGGATCCTCTTGTTACTATTTACTAAGTTGTCATTAGTTTTATGTCCAAAGTCATCCTATATACTCTAGTCGGTTAATACTACCGAAATACTCAGTCCGTAAGCACTAAAGCAGTCGGTTATAGAAGAAAGAAGTCACAGAGTTTAGTATACATCGAGCTGTCTACTGAGTAACGATCTATGTCTACAGAGAAGAAAAGATGGTATACCGAGTTAATATGAATCGAGTGAAACGTGTTACCAGATTCATTGAACTTGGACACATATGTAGAAATGTGTTACAAGATCGAGGAATAGGGAACCGTTATCACATAGCAAATTGCACCTTAAGATTTTGTATGATTTTGAGGACATCTATCCAATGAAATAATTTGTATGGTTATTCATTTGATGATTCATGTTTGTAAGATCGAAGCATGAGCAAATCACCATCATAAGAGATCTATTTATAAAACATGAAATGAGGATCAAAATGTATGAAGCAAGACATGTGTGATAGATAAGCTGAAAGGCAAAAGCATGAAAAAGCACAATGTGTTGTGACTATTATGACTGACAGAGGTATTCAAAGGTCACCGAGAAATATTTCAGAGAACAGTTAAGGAACAGAGTAAACAGAAGGGTTTACCAAGTTGATTTATCAATTACCGAGGAATGCTATGAGCAAGGTAATTTCATATTGAGCACAAAGAATCTGCTATAACATTTCAGATGTGAAGTTGCAGATATTTGTAAAGATTTTGATTGTATTATTTTGAGTTGTAAGAGAAACCTTTAACAGGGTAAAAGACTCTAACAAAGTCTATAAATTGTAAAGCCTTTAACCAAGTACAACATTTAGTATAAGTGTTGTAAAATCCTTTAGCAAGGTAGATCTAAAGATCTTGATACTCCTAACAGGGTAAGCTATCAGAAATAGCTAAACATGTATCTCTAACCGAGCAACCTTCTTTGTTGTAGTAGTGAAGTTGTGGGTGTCATCCCCACCGCAGTTTTTCTTTGTAACAAAGAGGTTCCGCGTAACCAAAATATATGTGTTATGGAGTGAAACATGTATGAATGTTATTTATATGTTTTAGCTTTATATTATGTTTGAGCAGTATTCAGTTTATGTTTTTTAGTAAAGTTATTATTGAAGAAAAGTTTTGAAGTACTGATTCACCCCTCCCCTCTCAGTACATTAGCTTTCCATATTGGACCTAACAATTAGTATCAAAGCTTCAATCTTGGAAAAGGGTTTAACTTCCTAAAGAGAAAGATCTTATCAATGGAAGGCTACAAACAATCTCGGAGAATTGTGAATCTTCAAAATGAATTGGATCGTGCTAATCAAGTGATTGCAGACATGCAGAAACAAATGCAAAGATCACTGAAAGTTAGAAGAAGATTGCCTGATGATTTGCAGGACTCACAAGAGCTGGTGGAACAAATTGAGACATCATCTGAGAACAGTATATTTGAAGAGACTGAAGAAATAATTGGAGTATTAAAAGAAAAGAACAAAGTACTGACTGATCAGCTAAAAGCAATGAAAAGTGAACATGAGCATTTTAGCATATGGATGACTGAAAATCTTGATGCATTGAGGACAACCGAGGATAACATAAGAGATACAGAAAGAGAAAAAAAACAACTTGAAGCATTAGTGTCTGAAAAGAATGATGAAATCACAAGGATGACCGGAATTCAACAAGATCTATCTGATCAATTGGGTTATGCACATCATGAAGCAAATCTGAAAGAAAATGAGAATCAAGCATTGCAACTTGAAATATCAAGATTGACTAATGAACTTGAAATAGAGAAGAAATCCAAAGAAACACTGAAGAAACGTTATGAAGCATCAAAGATGTTGGATGAGAAACTAAATATAAAACGACCCAACAAAGTTGCGGGACTCGATTATAAAGGAAAAGACTCTACCGAGAAAGGAATCCACATCACCGAGAGAGGAGAATCACCAAAACAAGCTGGAAACAAGAAGAACATCAAAGGAAAGAAGCCTATTTGCAACTACTGTGGAAAACAAGGATATATTGCCAACATGTGCCAAATCAGAAAAGGTAAGTAACCGAATGTCACTAGGTCTAATGGTTATTGTTACAATTGCAATAAGTATGGTCACACATATAATCAATATAGGACTAAGTCTGTTAGCAATTATCAAAAGGAAAAATTCAAGGGGTTTTGCAAAAACTGCAATAGATATGGTCACAGTACTGAGAAGTGTTGGTTTAAGCAGAAAAACTATATGTGGTCTTCACACTGAGCAAATACTAGAAGCTACCAAATTTACATAGATCCTAACCGACAATATATTGTGGTACCATGGGATTACAATACAAGGATATGGTGTGAATGCTGTGGAAGATATGGACATATAAGTGCCAACTGCTTTATAAGGTTTGGAATGAACAACCGAAGATCATGGAGAAATCCTGGTATGACATGTTTTCATTGTCACAAAGTTGGACACTTGGCCAGAGATTGCAGAGATCAACCCAGAGGAGATACTGATGAAATAAGAAGAAAATTATAGATGATTTGGAAAAAGAAGGAAAATGTGTCAACTAATGAAGAAAGCACCTTACCTACCGAGTTAGGTGCATCTATTTCAAATTAATCGGTAAAGGTATGAAGGGACTGCATTCTCTCAAGGTTATATCTTAACAGTTCCTATTTTATCATGTACTTAATTCCAAAATCTACATAGCTAAGATGCAATAGCAAGTTTGAAATTTTATCTAGTCTTTTGGAGTACCAGAGAAGTTGGTAAATGCAGGAAGCATGTCTAGTCGGTAAAAGCATAAAAAGGAAGGTAATCGGTTTAAAGGAACCGAGTGGATTTAATGCTTTCTTACCTAATTGCACAAATCCTGACAAGGTAAAATGTGTACTTAAAGTCCTTTGCGCAGTCATTTTACACTTACCAAGTTTTCAGAAAGCATAGCTAAGTGATTCAAAGACGATCAAACTCCTCCCGAGCAAATTTCAAGGTATTTATTCATCAATCTCAATGCATTTTTCAAGCAAGTCAACCGATCATATTAGTTGAGAATACCTTCTTTATATTTACTAAGTGGAAAGCGTTTGTTGGTTAAGTTTCAAACCCTAATCTTTTTTCGTTAGTAATTATCCAAAGTTTGAAATGGCTCCAAAGATTCGAAAACCTGTTGTTGTTGAAACCATTGAGAAGCCCTCACTAAAATATTCCTTACCTCCCAAAGTAGCATCCAAACCTGACGATAAAACAACATTTTCTCTCATTCCGGATAGGGTTCTATTGGTTGAGGATGTCAGATTCTACACTAAGTGTCGTATTGAGGAACTAGGTCATATTGAGATCAAGGACACGTATAATGAATTATGCACCGATGGAAATCTGGATAGCAAAAATGAGCATATCAAAGTCAAGGGATTGACTGAAGCCCTAACCTACCCACGAGTCTTCAAACCCCAATGGGTTAAATTTATTTTGAGCAGAGTTCATGATGACTTTATGTGGTTAGAGGAGCAACCATTAAAAATCACCAAGGAAATCATCCACTTAATCACCGGATACCCTATATTCGACCATGCCCGAGCTCAGAAAATGATTTCACAAAAAGAATTGATCACTTTAACTAGAGTTGAATATGATTGCAGAGGTCTAAAATTGAATAATGTTACAGATGCAGAGCTAAAGTTTGCAATTAGAGTCATAGGTTATTGTTTCTTTCAGTCAACAAGAGAAAACAGTGTACCATGTGCAGCTGTTGATTTAGCATACAAAATTGTGAAAAAGGGTATGAAGATTGACCTATGCGATGTGTTATTGAAAAATCTTTTTGAAAATCTCAACACGATAAGGAAGCTAAAGAAGAACAACTCGACAAACACACTAAAGTTTGGGTCACTCTTAGTATGCATGTTTTTCTATTTTTAGAAATTCTTTCCATCAGTCGGTAACGTAGTTTGGGAGCTACACCGACCTATCACCCATCAAATAAATGACTTCATCAATTAGCTAGGTGATAACTTCAATGAGATAATGGATGATTACTTTAGCAAATTTCAGGAAAAGATGCATAACAGGCACAAAATACCACCCCAGTTAGTGGAGAAATACAAGAATAATATATGTTTTGAAGTGGACACCGACTACTGTTATGTCAATGCAGTAGAACCAAGAACTCAATCCTTGTCACCTATGGGTTATGAGATTGATTCTGACATTATGCAGTAGCAGATAGATGTCTTTCTTACACTTCCAAGACATGCTACCGAGATCAGGTACGGTACCTATGAAGAGGTCAAAGAAAAAGTTAAGATGAGCATTGTAGTTCCTAAGGGTACAAGGAAAGCAACCAAAATGATCAAAGTATTAATAGAGAAATTTGGAGAAGGTTCTTCCTCCACTCCTATCAAGAGCGATCAAGTCATCACTGAGGAGGAATCTGAAGCCCAAGAAGCATCAATTACATTGAGCACTGAGTTGCCAAAAGGCAAAATTTTGAAAAGGAAGAAACATGATACATCACAGGTATCACCTACTCCTCCAGTGAAGCGCCCCAATACTAGATCATCTGCAGTGTCATTGAGTAAGAAGCAGAACAATGTTACAATGCCTAAGGTAACAAAAACTTATAAGAAGTCTACTCGGAGACTCATTTTGAATAAAGAGTCAAGTGACACCGAATCTGAAGACGTAAGTAAATTTCAGATTGTTAAGAGCACAAAGAAAGATGTACATAGTGTTGATAATTTTTGTGAAAATCTGAAATAATATGGTGGATTTGGAGCGTTCAAATATGTAAAATATGAATCCAGAACTGATGCAGAAAAGAGGCAAATTGAAGAAGCTGTAATTTGAACACTTCTTAAATTCTGATTAGTCCCATTGGAAGTAACTAATTCTCTTCCAAAAGCATTGTACTTACACATTGATAACAGGTGGAAATATGCTATGGACTCAGAAAAGTAGATGAGAGAAAGAAGTCTGGTACATCTCTTTCCAGACATGTCGGTAGATGAGATAAGTGAACATTTGAAAAACTACTAGACAAACTTCCTAGTCAAGCAAAGAGCCTTGAAACTGATGAATGGCCTTTATCTTGAAGTAGAGAAAGAGACAAAATAAAAATGGAAAGAAATTTTTTGAATCAAGAGTGCTGATGAGCAAGGTGAAGTTGAAATAGTTGATATCATTGAGCAAGATCCTGCTAGTACTATACAACTTGATGAGGATATCATGGACACCAAGGTATAGGAACAAGAGATGATAGAAGGGAATGCCTATGCCAAACTGGTATCAAGTGAATTAGTTTTGGAACAAGTCAAGTCCTATCCTCTGGTAACTCAACATATTTTAACTGAGACACCTTAGGACACTGAACAAGGAAAAGATGGTCAACAGTCTACCAAAGGAGAAGCTACTTCTCAGACCACTGGGGAGCAGACTTATCAAGCCCCAACAAGCATTGAAACTGTTGCCACTGAGACCACAAGCAAGGAATCACCGAAGGCTACATCTAAGGCTAAAGAAACCAACAAAAGTGTTGCCTCTACCGAGCAACCTATCGAGGGTGAACAAGCCTCCCAAGCCATTGTATTGGTTCAACTGATGAAAGCCTCATCATCTAAAGAGAAGAAAATGAAGAAGCATAGTTTCAAGCTAGATCTGTCAAAGCCAATTGTGTTGCCAGATGTAGACATTTCAAAACTGAAAGGGAAAGCACTCATTGAATTTGGGGAACTATGCAAAGCCAAAGCAGAACAAGAGAGACAAATGGCTATATAGAAGAAAAATAGAGTACTTCAGAAGGTTAAAGCATTATTAACAGAAATGCTACCTGAAGCTATCTTGACAAAAGATGCAGCCATCCATATTCAACTGGATGAACTCCTCACTAAAATAGAAGCATTTGGAGTAGACGCATCTGAATACCTGAGCAAATTGAAGGAAAAAGAGCTCACTGCCAAAATGATTGAAGAGGTACAAAAAGCCATTGCTATCGGTAAAGTTAGGCTAGCCGAACTCATTTCTGAGTTGTCCCCTCAACTCAAACATATTCTTTATTTATTTCAAAAGCTCTGTACATTTTCTTTATTCATTAAAGATATCAAGAATAAAACCGAAGTTATTGAAAAAGAGATCATCGATCTCTCAAATAAATTGACCACCGAGCCCAATTCTATTCAGAATTTCTATACCAAGTTACAATCTCTCATGGCTCAATAGTTGGAACTTCGGAATGAAGAGCACAAAATAAGATTAGATGTCATGACTCTTCAAACCTTATTCATTCCACACTTGTCCTCCATCTAAGAGTAGATTAACCGAGCTACCTATTTATCCACTCAACAAGAGGGAATCACTTTAGATGGTCTTATTTCACTATTAGCTGATATTACAGCTCAAAATTCTCTAATGGACAGTGTCAAGAGTGCCCTTACCAATGCTCTCACTGATGCTCGAACAAAGTACAAATCTATTTTTGATCAACTGCCTCCACCGAATGGTAACTAGTTTTGATGTTTGTCAAAAAGGGGGAGTATAGTGTATACAAGAGGAAGTATGCCAAGTAGATCAGAGTATCCAGATGTACAGGTAATTTTGACAAGGGGAGTAGTGAACATTGAGCAGTGAATACAGAACAGTAAAGCTGCATGCAAAATCAGAGTTATGTACAATATATTGATAAGGGGAGTATATCTGAGTATACTATTTATTGACAATTGTATATACTGTCAATTTAGTCAAATTTTGTAATTATATAGATTTTTGAGTTATGACTTTGAAAAGAGTTTTGTCAAACATACCAAACTAATGTCAAAAGGGGAGATTGTTACTATTTACTAATTTGTCATTAGTTCTATGTCCAAAGTTATCCTATATACTCTAGTCGGTTAATACTACCGAAATACTCAGTCGGTAAGCACTAAAGCATTCGGTTATAGAAGAAAGAAGTCACAGAGTTTAGTATACACCGAGCTGTCTACTGAGTAATGATCTATGTCTATCGAGTAGCAAAGATGGTATACCGAGTTAATATGAACCGAGTGAAATGTGTTACTAGATTCATTGAACTTGGACACATATGTGGAAACGTGTTACAAGATCGAGGAACGGGGAACTGTTATCATATAGGAAATTGCACCTTAAGATTTTATATGATTTTGAGGACATCTATCCAATGAAATAATTTGTATGGTTATTCATTCGATGATTCATGTTTGTAAGATTGAAGCATGAACAGATCACCGTCATAAGAGATCTATTTATACAACATGAAATGAGGATCAAAATATATGAAGCAAGACAAGTGTGATAGATAAGCTGAAAGGCAAAATCATGAGAAAGCACAATGTGTTGTGACTATTATGACTGACAGAGATATTCAAAGGTCACCGAGAAATATTTCAGAGAACAGTTAAGGAACAGAGTAAAATAGAAGGGTTTACCAAGTTGATTTATCAATTACCGAGGAATGCTATGAGCAAGGTAATTTTATATTGAGCACATAGAATCTGTTATAACATTTCAGATTTGAAATTGCAGATATTTGTAAAGATTTTGATTGTATTATTTTGAGTTGTAAGAGAAACCTTTAACAGGGTAAAAGACTCTAACAAAGTCTATAAATTGTAAAGCCTTTAACCAGGTACAACATTTAGTATAAGTGTTGTAAAATCCTTTAGCTATAGTGAAGTTGTGGGTGTCATCCCCACCGCAGTTTTTCTCTCTAACAAAGAGTTTCTATGTAACCAAAATATATATGTTATGGAGTGAAACATGTATGAATGTTATTTATATGTTTTAGCTTTATATTATGTTTGAGCAGTATTCAGTTTATGTTTTTCAGTAAAGTTATTATTGAAGAAAAGTTTTGAAGTACTGATTCACCCCTCCCCTCTTAGTACATTAGCTTTCCATATTGGACCTAACACCTCCTTCTGCATGTTAGGTATACACTCTATCTTATGGAATAATAGGTTATCAAGTCGGGGACCAATAAAATTCCTAAGTTTGTAGCTCTCCTTATTATGTTGTGTGTTTCCTTCTCTAGCCTCAAAATTTGATCCATAACCACCAAAATTGGACCATCAAAATAACTTGTTAAATTAGTTGTCGGACTATAAGAATTAAAAATTTGAATCAAGTTATCTTTACAATCTAAAATTTGCTTGTCTATAGAGGCTGTGAGATTTGAAAAATCTAGACAAGTCTTGTAAACCTTTCCACCTTTTGCTAATGCTACATCAATAGTTTGTAAACATGTTTGAAGCTTAGCCTTCTCAGATGCAATCATCTGCAAAAATGTCTACTTTCGGGCCTCAACAAATTTATTCTTAGCCTCAGTTATTGAAATCTTAACCAAAGAATCATAATTCTTAGGAATAAAATCAATAATCTCTTGTAATTTACTGGATGAGCTTGCGCTCTCCGTTGTCTATAATTCTGGTACTATCCGATTCAAGACTTCAAAAGTGTTTTGAATTAATTCTCTATCTTTAGATTCCTCCTGGGCCAATTCCTATGTAGCTTGTGCCTAGACTACTGCAACAACCAAAATTTTCTTTGTCGGTGACATCTTATGATAAGGCTTGTCAAAACTGACAGAAAATTATGGAATTTTTCCTTTGGGTAAAGATGATGTGTCAATTGCCAAATTGGAAGGGAAGTTTGTCACTGTTTGTTTACCTTTGTCAACCGGTAACTTATCCTCTATA
This sequence comes from Cryptomeria japonica, assembly GCF_030272615.1. NCBI lineage: Eukaryota > Viridiplantae > Streptophyta > Pinopsida > Cupressales > Cupressaceae > Cryptomeria > Cryptomeria japonica. The sequence goes on along the minus strand of NC_081411.1, from coordinate 605,700,545 downwards.
TCCTTTACCTCCTGTGCACTGATGGCTTCACCAATTGGTGCCCCTCTCACTATAGGTGCATCATCTAAAACCTTATCCTCTAAATCTGTATATTTTACAATATCTACCTCAATATCCTTTACATTCTCTGCTGGTGGATTCTAAGTATCCTCAGTTTCAAAATTGCATTCACTAGTCGGTTGAGTGGTAACCGATGGAGTGCTAACTGGTGGATTAGTATTTACATTATGCTCATCAGATTTTATTAGTTCCTTGTCTCCTAGTAATTGAATATTTTGTGATTGAACAAAACTGGGACTCAACTCATAGCCAAGATTCAAAAGAATTATGACCCATATATCTATTGTCTCCTTCTGGATCTCTTCAATTTTTTTTAACATTAGGTTATTAATCAAGTGTTTAGGATTGAATTTTATTGAACCTATCTTATTAAATAAATATTCAATCTCTGGCAGAGTTATTGATGGAAAAAGATTGACCAATTCTGTTTCCTTTCTTTGTCGGTCCAAAGTTTGAGCATGTAATTTCCTGACCTCTAACTTATCATACAACTCCTTAACCAAAATTTTCTCTCACTCAATCAATGTCCTACTAAAAGAATCAAGGTATAAAACAATTGCTTCTTCTAATTGCTTCTTGTCTTTATCATCAAAATCATCAATGAATGTAGAAATATTATCCAAGTTACCATCATTAATGATTTGATCAAATATGTTTTGAGCATTTAATTTCTTTAGCTTACCGATTCTCCTCTTTCCTTCCAGTTTAGACTGCTCATCTACCTTAGGCTTCTGCTTATATACAATTGTGATCTTAGGAGTCTTTTGGGGAGGATCCTTCTCAGGTTATTTCTTTTGTTCTTCTTTATTTTTGCTCACAACCCTTACAAAAATGCCTTTCTTCTTTGGAGATTGTTTAATTTCTTCATCAGATTCAGTCTCCTCTGAAGATACAGTCATGTATTGCCTAGCCACTTTTTACTTCCTCTTCACTAATTCCTTCGACACAGGGTTGACATGATCACCGGATGGTGCTTTAGGTTGCTTAGATGACTTAGTAGTAACCGAGACCACATTAGGAGTGGCCTGAGTTGCCTTCTTCGCTTCTCTCCCCCCCTTTCTCTTCTGTTTCATCTCTTCCTTTCTCCGAGCTTCAAGGATTTTAAATTTTTCTTCAATTTCATCCCTATCATGACCTTCACTAATAAATATCTCAGTTTAAACCCTTGCCATTTTCTTTCTTATGGCGGGTGCAACTTGTTCCTGATGGATTTTTAAGCCTTTTTCTTGAGATGTGCCAAATTTTTCTTCTTTTTCATCAACTGGAGCTTTCAATAAATGTTGTGCATAAGAATTCATTGTGGCCTCATCCACTTCATAACCCATTGGCATGATCTAGACTACTCTAGGATGGACTACCTCCATCATGCATTCATCCTTTTTAACCATAAAACAAATATTATCTTTATATTTTTCTACAATTTCTTTACGAATTCTAGCCTTGCTCTTCATTTCTTCTTGGAAAGTTTTGAAAAATGCCCAAATATTGGCCTTTGTTGCTTATCACTTTGCTTCTTATCACCTTGACTATCTAATATCTGAGCTATATGGGTCATTATTGGTCTATCAAAAGCCCACTGTATTTTACCATAACCGGGAACCATATTCAAAAAGTAAAATGCCAAGCATATGACAAAATATCCATACCATAATGTGTTTTTCTTATCTCTCTCTATTTTCTAAAGATTTGTCATTAACTCTTTCAACATTACACTACACAAGTCATAGTCTACGTCCTCCATCACCATTTGATGTGCAATGAGGATGGTGTTATCAGAGACAAAGTATAGCCAGTTTGACTGATAAACTTTGTAACTGATTACCATTGCTACAAATTTCACATCAATATCTCTAATATCATCTACTCTCATTGATCTACTATCGAAGGTGGCACTGTGAGTTTGCAAAGTTCGGTCTTGGAGAGTTTTGACCTAGGGCTTGGCAAACCTCCAACCTTGTGATTAAGGCATGTGATGTTTTTGATGACTTCCTCAGTGATTTTGTATAGGCGGTCCAACCAAATGAACTCCCCATGAATGCAGCTAAGAATATATCTAACCCATTCATCTTCATCAAATGTTAGAAAATCCATAAACTGGGTTAAACCCTTCCTCTGTAAATATGCATATTTCGGCTTTAGTTGATTATCGGTAATCTGATTTTCAATAAAAATACAAGACATCTCATATCTCCCAATCTCCTCAATATCATAGTGAATATATGCCCTAATGTATTTAGTGTGAAGAACACAATGGCAAACACTCAAAAATTCTCCCAACGTTTCATCCAAAAGAGATTTAAAAGGATGATTCTTGAATTCTGGATGGGGGTAGTTCTTAATTTCCACCACCAAAAGAGTATCAACATTCAATGATGAAGCCATGATAAATATTGAGGGTTTCTGAAAATAGTAAATACCTATCTTGTCGGATGATGAAATGCTCTTCAAATGTAGATGCTCACACAAATCGCCTTTGGACTCTTGAAATTCTCTAAAAATTTCTCTTCAGAATGCTTGATCGTTGTGTGAAGAAATGATTTAACTTTTTCCCTTTTATCATCATTAACCCTAATTTTCCACTATCATAAATGCTACCAGAGAAACTGACCAGATCACATAATCTACATATAGGTTCTGATAAATACTTGAAATAACCTAAGTATCCATCTGCAATCAGAATTCCCTGACTACAGACCTAATCTAGGGTGTTTGCATGATCTTCAATGATTTACCTACCCCTAAGGCATAGTACCTTAGTTACCAAATGAAGTTCCTTCTTCTGGTGTAGGACCTAATGGCTCTACTGATTGATCTACTGGTGGAGTATCTGACTTCCTAACCCATCTTCTCTCATGTTGCTTTCTGATATCTTCAACCTTTGCCTTTCCCTTCTCATCTGCATTTCCATTAGCTACTGATGGATTCTTTCTTCTGCAATACTCAACAATATGTCCAACCTTGTTGCATGCATAATAGACAATATTATTCTTCTGAATTGCTTTGTTGTACCCTTGATTTCCTTGATTTCCTTTTGATCTACATTAGTTAGCCTTATGTCCAAATCTACTACATGAATGACATCTAACATTTCCAAGACCGGTGGTTGATGCATTATTATGATTATTCCTAGTTTTGCACTGACTTGCTATATGACCATATTTATTGCAAACAAAGCATGTACCATTGAATTTGCAAGCATTAGGCTGTCTTACCAGTGATTTTTGGTTTTGGTTGTTGACATGACTCTTCTCCTGACCAAATGATTGATCTTGTTGTACAGTACTAGAGCTTTCTCCTACTTCTTATCCAAGACCTCTCCTATCATTAGCATCTCTCTGGCTCTTCAATAGTTCATCAAGTCTTTTAGAGTTGGCTTTGAATTTGTCTTTGTATTCATTTGCAGTGGTTAAGTCATCTCTCATGATTATGATATGTCTCTCAAGTTCCTATTCATTATTCTGAGACTTAATCAACTCAAGTTTCAACATGTCATTCTCATGTGTTAGTCTATTGTATTCCTTAGATATGTCCTTCAAAGCTTGAGCTAGGTTTTCTTCATTCTTCTTCTCTTCTTAAATTTCCTTGCACATTCTCATGGTTAAGTCTTGCATTTCATTTTTCAAGGTAGTATTCTCTTGAGTAAGTTTCTGACATTGATCTTTCAAAGCATCTTCCTCATCACTACTCTGATTTTGCAGTTGACCATAGAGTTCCTTCCTCTTGGATTGAACAACTCATAACTTTCCTTGCAATGAAATGATGTCTTCTCTAGCTTGCCTCAGTTCATTCTTTAATTTATTGTTTTCCACCTACTCATTATCAATATCCTCAAGAGCAAGTTGAAGTTGTTGTTGCACACCAGTTTCCATTAATTCCAAGTTGTTAGACTTCTTTTGAGGAACTAAGCTCTGATGCCAATTGTTGGAATCCAAGAACACTAAGAGGGGGGGGGGGGGGGATGAATCAGTGTTCTACCAATAAATGAATTTATGAACTTATTTCTTATGAACTGGTTAACAAAAAACAAAATTAAAGTGCATAAACCAAACAACAAATAAATCAGCAACACCATAACATCAATATTTATATGTGCAAAACCCTATGAAGGGAAAAAAAAATGGTGGGGTTGATACCCACAATATCTATATACTTGATCAAGGTATACAAATATTACATAAATGGGATTGCACATGCAATCAGGCTCATCGTCTCGAGCTCATTGCTCAAATAAAAGTCTCACTGACTTACACAACACTACATGATGATTTTATTAAAAAAATGAACCTATAAAGTGCATCTGACCATGCTGGATATGTTCCAGTTTAGGCTCTATCAACCTCCTCTGAACCAAATTACTGATACCATATTCTTCTTTGTTTTGAACTATTGGTTGAGGCTGCACAGGTGAAATTGTGCACAAAAGCTTCCACTAACTGACGAAATCTCATACCATCAATCTCTAACTGATTCACATCCAAAATCACATAACCATTAACATCAAATCCATTGCTAAGTGTTCTTCCTTAAATACCCTTTATCTTTTCACCATGTCGGCCTCAACGAAGAAAATAAACCTATCAGCTTCCGGATCGTAACGTGTAATATGCATTATCCCGCCGATCATGTTGATGTCAGCCTTCACATGCTACCATAAATCTTACAAGTGATTTTATTGGGGTCCCAAAACACCTTAACCGAGTCCTATACTTAACCGGGTTCTAAATATATGTTACCAGTACCAAGACTAACTGATTAACAAGACTAAAGCAAAGTATGTGTATGCCAGTTGTGTATAGTGTATACCGGTTGGCCCAATGAAGACAAAATAATAAGACAATGAAACTGGATGAGAAATACCAACACCTAAAGATAAGTTGCCATCAATGACAACCCTATATGTGATTCACCTTATCAGATGAGTGTCAATTGCCAACAATGATAACCCCAATAGCTCCTATGGTTCCTTCTTGTAATATCTCTACCTGACTATTGAGTGTATTCTAGATGCTCCACAAGATAATTTGGACAATATTTTTTAATTCCTACACCTCTTATCCAAACTTGTTAGACATACCTACTTCCACCATTATTGACTTTGACAAGTTTATGTTTGGGTCTATGTCCCATGTAGTGATTGAGCATATTAGCTCTACAGTACAAACTGATGTCCTATCGATAGTGTCAACTGCAATGCAAATTTAACCTGCAAAGCCTAAAACCAACAAGAGGGCCAAGGATATTTCAAGGATGATGGTAAGGAAAAGGTGAAATATGCTTAGGTAACAAAGCCTATTTCAAATAAGCCTGATGAGGAGATGCAACCTGCAAATTACAAAATTACAAGAGTTGAACTTGGGAATCAAACACATGATAGTACCAAGCATGATGTTCAAGAGTTTGTAGTGTCAATGATTTAGAGATATGATAAGCTCACAGAGAAGAAATATCAGTTGAAAGAGAAAAATGAACGACTCATTTCAGTATTCCTGAAGATTACCAAGACCACTAAAACAGTTGACCCAATATCATCTTTCATTGCTGAATAATTTATCAAGAAGGATGAAAAGGTTGGAGATAAAATAAGTGCAATAGATTCCTAGGTAGACAGACTGTTGCGGCAATGTACTAAATTGGTGAGGGTAACACTTCAAATTTTAAAGTATTTGGAAGAAGTCAAGTTTGGATTGAAATAGGCTCTTGAAGTTTTGTCTCAAGATTTGCAATCTTAGTAAGAGGATTTGAAAACTTGGCTCAAGTTTACAGACTATCAGTTGGATGTATTGTGTGAATATGGTGTTTTGTCTTCTATAAGGCAATACATTAAATTCAAAGAGCTTATGTCCAACAAATCGGAGGTTATGGAAGATTTGGTGAATGAATTAGAATCAACCTTGAAATCATGTCCTGAAGATGAGCAATAAATTCTTGTTCAATTTGAGGTCTCTTGTGAATTGGTAGATAAAGATAATAAATTATTGTCAGAAGATATAGTGCTTTCAAAATTCAATTCATTAATTTGTGCAAAAATGGAAGCTAATCATTTCACCTTAACTTTCATTGATAAGTTGAAAAATCTCCAATCTCTCCTAAGCAAAATGTAAAATGTTTTGAAGAAGTATCAAACTTATTTCACCAGTTATTTAGATGTTGTTACCAGGATCACAATAGTAGAAAGTCATGCTTTTGGGAAAAATGATGATGAAGTACAAGCTTCATTATGCAAGTTTGCAAAATTCATGGTCTAGTATGAAGGTCAAGAAGAAGTACCCTAAAACATGTAGTCATTTTTCTCTATTTTCTATGAAATAATTTTGTACTTTTGTTTAGACATATCACATGAAAAGTCAGAATATGTAATTACATGTGATCACATTATAAGTCAAAATATTTTAGGACTCACGATGTTGAATAAGTCAAAATTTGTTAGAACTTTTCCACCTTTTTCTCATAGCCCCTCACCTATATATAGGAGGGAGCTCATTGTAAATATTTACCTTTTTATGCAGGTAAGAAAACTTTGTAAAAAATGTATAATGATATAAACTTTGATTTATACATTGCAATTTTCTATCTTTGATTAATAAGAGAGATTTTGAGTTTTCAATCTCTGAGTTGACGCTAGTTTTATGTAGCCATTGTGTTCTTATGTCATAGAGGTGACATTATCTTAAGTTGATCAAGGTATATGTGAGAATATTGTTGTGTTGTGAGGAGTGTTTTGAATCTAACTTCTTGCAGACTTTGAGTTGCAAACTTTAAATTTGAATATAGTTACTAGCTATGTTGGAAAGAACTCATAGTCTTTGTGCTACGATTCTTCCCTTAGTTTTAATTGGGATTTGCATTATATAAAGAGTCTTTGAGTTGTCATATACCACATGTCCATTGTTTTATCTAATAACAATTTGATGTCTTTGATCCACTTTTTTTTTATCTTTGATAAAGGTTATATCGGGTTGCAAAAGTCATTATAAAAGTTTGATAGGATTATAGTATGTGTTAAATTCTTTGAGCTTTTAAAATACTGCATTCTCATCCTAGAAGCAACAAAGTCTTTGAGATTTAATAAAAACTTTGCTTCTTTTTCACTAAATATAATCGATACATATCTTAGTTAACTTTCAATAACTAAGTGGTCTATCAATCATTATTACTCTTAGCATAAATATCACTTTTGAATATAAGAGAAGAGGATAAGAATCTTTCCTAAAAAAGAGGAAAAGGTGGTTGTCATATGTTAATATTCATTAATGCAATCAACTAGAAATCAAAGGGAGAAATCACAAATCCCTATCCTAATAGAATTCAAACAAACAAACAATGGAATAATGCAAAAGCAAAAACAAGAATATAATGTTTATCAATTAAATCCTCCTATTCCAAGATTGCATATAGCTTTCATTGCTCTTCTCTTCTTTGTGGTATGGTGGCTCTCAGATATTGCGCTGGCAACCTACAATTGACACAAAGATTCAAAGTTCGTGATTGTTGAAATGGAGATTGAATGCTCAATTTATAGATAATTAGATGAGAATTGATTGAAAGGTGGAATAGATTGATCAAGAGGTGAAACTCAGGTGAGATCACATGTTGATTGATAGTTGAACTGCTAATTTAGAGGTGAAACAAAATATATTGAATAGATTAAATGAGTCAACTAATTGAGAAAAAGATGATTGAAAGATGAAAAAGGGTGATTGGAGGATAATTAATTGATGACAAAGAAAGCTTTATTTAGAAAAAGCTAACTAAAAGATAGAGATAAGAATTGAAGAGATAATCGAATTATCTAATTAATTGAAATAATCAATTAAAATAGATTGAATAGTTAACCAATTGAAAGCTTATTGAGAGCTTTATTTATAAAAAGCTAACTAGAAGATAGAATTAGGAATTGGAAAGATAATAATTTAATTAATTAATTATTGAATTAATTAACTTAGCACGTGCTTGCACTTTGACTTTGATTTCCAATTTAATCTTTGCATGAAATTTAATTCAAATATTGAATTTATTTTAAATTCAATTTGTTATTTGAATATATTTAGAACTTGACTTTGGTTTTCAATTAGATTTTTGAAATCATGCACATGTACTTGGAATTGGAGAAATTGGAAGAATATGAATTTGAATTTGAAATTAGAAGAAACTAGAAGAATAAATGTAATTAAATGAAATTAGATGAAATTAGAAGAATTAATAAAATTAAATTAAATTAAGTTAGAAGAGTTAATGAAATTAAATGAAATTAGAAGAATTAATTAGTTAATTAAATAATTTAAAGAAACTATTTAATTATTTAGAAATTGAATTTAATTAAATAATTAAGATTATTTAAATTAAAGAATTAAAATAACAATAAATATTTAATTAATATTTAGAAAAGGGTTAATGATTAATTGAATAGAGATAGAAATTGAAAAAGAAATTATTTAAATAATAAAGATTATTTAAATTGAGGATTAAAAATCATAATTAATTAAATAATAAATATTTAATTAACATTAGAAAATGGTTTAAATGATTAAATGATGACATAATTGAAAATAGAATAATTAGTAAGATGATGAAATATGAAATTAGAAGAATAAGATTAATTAACTTAATTAAATTTTTAAAGAATTATTTAATCAATTGGAGTAATAATTAGTATGTGATTAATGAGACATTTTTAGGTGTGTACATTTGCCCCTCTTTGAGACAATGTCAGAATGACATTGTTTCAAAGAAAATGAAAAAAATCATGCCCCAGTATGCCCCAGTGACACTTAGGGTTTAATGCCCCCTCGAGAGATTGTTTGTTCATTAAAGACATGTGTAATGCCCCGCCAGGAAACCCCTAAGGGTTTAAGTTAAAAACACTCAATTAGAGTGTAAATTTTTTTTTTTATTAATAATAATTAAGAGCGTTAAAGCAAAGTTACAACATTAAGATAGTTGAAGTTAACTCAATTCATAATTAGACACGACATTAAAATACAATGGAGATAATCTTTCAATTTAGATATCACAGCGGAAGGCTCAAACAATCCTAAGGAGTTTCCTAACGCGATTACACAACCTTACACCTAACTCATCTTGCGTCATCAGATCCATCAATCTGGATATCTTATATTACGGGAAAATGCATAGGTCTTGATTATATATGTGTTTTCAAGATATGACATCTTAAAATTTTAGGAAGCGTTCAATTGCTTTGGTTGATGAGGAGACCCTCGAGAGGTTAATTACTCAAGGCACTTTAATTCATAATTTCATTAGGGGGTCCCCAAATGGGTTCAAGCGTTTTAAATGTAACCAAGTTCATTCATTAGAGTTTTAAAAATAACCATCTACACTTGACATCATCCTTTCATGCTATAAGTATGCCTAATGAGATTCATTCTTTTAGGGTTAAGCTACGATTAGTTAAACGAGGATTCCTTCATTTGATTTTAAAATATTCACCCTCGTTCGATATCCTTCTTAAATATTAAAAGCATGGTCGGTAAGAGAAAATCATTCCTTAAAGTTTAACTACAGTTAATAGAATGAGATTCCCTTCATTAGATTTCGTGCATAGCTAACTGATGAGTTGAAGTTCTATTATGAAAGGTATAATGTGAGTAGCCATGGGAATTCATTTGGAGTTTTTATAATAATACTACTAGATGGCTTAATTCATTACGTTGAAAATGTGTTGAGCCACAGAAGAGTTCATCCTTTAACTTTAAGATATAGTTAGGAAGATAATATTTATCATTTCAAGATTAAAGTATAAATTCCAAGAGATGCTCTTCCATTAGGATTGAATTACAATCATCTTGTTGCAAATCACTTTTTTTTTTATTGTTAAATGAATATAAGGTGAGAGAGATTCTTTTATTAGGTTTAATGTATCAACAACTAATTGAATCCCTTCTTTTTCAGTTCATCTTTAACAATCATAAAGAAATTCGTTTGCTGGGGTTATAATTAGGGTGGACTAGTGGAGTTTCGCCAATTATCAAGTTAAATTTCGGTAAGGTTGATTTGTTAAGATTAAACGTAATTGACCAAACAACTATATCCAATATAATGAAACATAATTAACATGACGTTTCCCATTCTAGTTCAATCTTAGCAACATGAGGGATTCCTTTTATAAAGATTAACATATGGGTTTTCTAGTTGGGTTCACCCGGTTATAGGAATGATCTGGTGAGGATTATTGATTCAAAATTACAACATAAATTACTAAGTATATTCGTTCAATATACAACATGAATATTTGATTGAGTCCACACGATTAACAAATTAATCCGGTGAGGATTATTGGTTATGATTAAAACGTGAAATATCTTAACAAATTTTATCCAATGTAATGAAACATAACTGACATGGCGTGATTCATTTACTAAGGTAGAAGGATAGATATTTCTATGATGTTCTTCTTTTAAATTTCAATCTAAGAATTGTGACATAATTTTTTTTTAACTTTGTTTCCCCCTTTTTACATTCATTCCAATTAACATACTTTTTAACAATTAATCCAATGAAGTAGTTCTATCTAGATTTCTTCCACTACTACAATTCAAATTAACATTACCGATTTACTTTTTCCACACTTTAATTTCAATATTTAAATACCATGTCATATTCATAATTCACAACGTTTTATGAACTTAAATAACTGCGTTTATCCATATGAAAAATGTTATACATTTAAATTTGAATTCATTTAATTTACACCATACACTTTGCAAGAGTACAACCATTCAAGATAATTTAAAACATAAAACAAAGTACGCAATAAACATCGCATGACACAGAATATGATCTCAGAGTTCACCCCGGATGGGCTACATCTCCGGGTCTGCTCAACTGCAAGACCCTTTTGGTATTTAATATAGTTAAGGTTACATATTTACATGTCTTTACAATCTTGCCTTTTAGGTGAACACATACACCATTCCACCTCTACCTCGTTAGTTGATTACATAGTGATCCCTTTTAAAAAACGGGTCAAATTAAAACATAACAAAGAAGACAAACAAACCAAAATTCTATTGTTTGACGGTACCCTAACTAGGGTTTTGATTGATTTATGACCAAAACTAGCATATCAAGTCTTACTATAAACTAACCAATTTAATTACAGCAATTTAAACTGCAAGGACATCACCCGGAAGATGCATTTGTTTACCCATATCATCTCTATCCACAATTGTCGGTCGAGTTTATGGTTTGGATAATTTAACTATATTTAAAAATGCGTATTAGCGTAAAGATTTACTAAATGTTGCTTTCTCAAATTCCAAATATATTATTTACTAGTTTGAAATTAAATAAGATACTAAATTTAAAAATTACTTAATATCAAAGCAACTAGATCCAAAAACATATTATAGAAAATAATAAACAAATAATAATAATTAATTAAAACAAACAAAATAAACTATTTTTAAATTGCAAAAAAAAAGAGAGGGGAGAGGGTACCCACGTGGACATCCACGTGGGCCCTCCCCCACCTTTCGCAGCCTAGCTACCTTTTGGTAGCGCTGCTACCAAATGGTAGCAGAGCGCTACCAAAGGTAGCGCTGCTACCATTTGGTAGCAGATCGCTACCATCTGGTAGCATCTGCCGTGGGGGGCACAAAACCCCTTTTTTTTGCATATATATATTTTTTTATTTGGTTTTATTTTATTTTAAAAAAAACAATCTCTGGTAAAATACAATACCAGATTCAAAATTATTTATCATTCCAAACCCAGATCAAAACTGCCTGAGTGCAGTCCACAAATTGCTAAATGAATATTTATAGATACATTTTTTTTTAAAACAAAGAAAACAATGTATGTAAATAATACAAATAGAATGTATGATTTTCTCACCAAAACACAGTCTGAAAACACAAATTTAGAGTATTTTCCAGCAAACCCTCTCTCTTTATTTTGAAAACAACACAGTCACAGCCAGTTCCTCTTTTTTTTGTAACAAAATTTTGGAATAAACCAAAATGATTGACAAAAAAGAATGTAAAAACCCCATGCCCATCTTGTTAACAGCCATAAAATAAATTTCCAGATTGTTTAAACTAAGAATGGGGAAGATTTTCTCTTCCTCAAAATATCCCAAAAAAAAACCTTGGCCAATCTTAGAACCAAGAACAACCAAACTGAAAGCTAAAACTAAAAGAGAACACTCATGCAACAAAAAGGGTAGATTAAAATTTCTTACCTCCAAACGCTTTCCGGGGAGAGATTTTGATGAAGATGAGCTCCCAAATCAGCTGCTCTCTTTCCTCATCCCTCTCCAAAATCCCCAATCTCCCTTGCAAGAACCATCTTTTTCCAAGAAAGACCCAAAAAGCCCAGAACCCCCAAAATGCTTGCAAAACTAAGTTAAAAAGAAAAAGCCCTAATTTTGCCCTAATTTTTAATTTCGAAATTAGGCATTTATTTTTAAAATAAAATAGATGAAAAATGGAAACCTCTTATTCATTTTTCCCTTAAAATTAAAAAGCTTCCTTTTCCTATTGCGTTCTTTTAAATTTTAATTTCTCACTACAAGTTTTAAGCCTACTTCTTATTTCGAACCTATTGGCCGAGTAAGGCATTTTGATTAAATTTTAATTTTCTAAAAATCAATCTTTTTATACTATGTCAACTATACAAGTAAAAAGGAAATAATTTTCGTTTAAATAATAATAATTTATCCCTTTTCTTCCAAAATGCGAAAATGAGTAATTTATTACTATCTCCCAAACGACTTTAAAAATTTTCCTTTCTAAAATGCATAATTTATTAAAATCGTAGTTATTAAAATTAACTATTAAATTAACTCGCTATAACTTAATAAAGCGACATTTTTAAATAAATGACTAATCTAATGCAAGAGTCTTGTTTATTCAAATTTCTCAACTACAAATGCATAAAAGTTACAAATGCGTAAATGAGCACACTAACCTCAGTTAAATACCTTAAGCTTGCTACAATAACAATTTAAAGCAATCTCTTAAATTAGTGATTAATCATATAGAAGAAGCTACCTATTTAAATTCCTATATCACTATTGTGTACGCCTACTCATTAATTTTGAATTTAATACTTAGGATAACAAACCTCACTTACCTCGCGCAAGGCATGCAAATCGAGGAAGTCCTCCAAATCTCTTGACACGCATCCCAATGAAAGGCAAGCCCCACGAATCCACACACGATGCTCGCCTAACCATGGCTAAGGCAAGACGAGAGTTATATGACCACTAAATCCGAATTCAAAAGATGAAGGAGCATACTCAACCTTGCAAATTCCAAAGGGAATAAACCTTGCCCTAAGCGGTGTTGTACCTGCAATCCCCTGCACCCATGAATTCATACAAGCATGCATATACACATACTGTAATAACCCACCAAAATTAACCCAACAAAATTGAGTATATATTTTTTTTTTTTCTTTTATTATGTTTTATTCAATTGCATACTCTGGGCATCCATCCAAATAGGATTGGGCAATCATCCATTCGGGATGAGCTTCTAACCATACGGGTTAGGCAATGGTCCATACGGGACGTAAATTCCATCTATCCAATACGGGATAGGCATCTACCCATACGGGGTAGGCATCTATCCAAACGGGATAGGAGATGCTCTGGCCAGAGACTTAGACTCATCGGGACCATTCGGGTCCTGAGCCACTCACTAAGTACTACATTCTTCTAACAAGAATGCACCGAGGTCGTCGTCCTTAGGAGTAATAAGAAAAATAACACAAGCTTGAATTCCGCCTCGGAATTTGGCTTAAAGCCTCGGGAAGTCAAGCGAATCCATACGGGATTCCTTCCGAGTATGCATTGAATTAAGTTTGATTATCTTATCTTTCAATTAGGATTCTTACTCAACCAAGCCTAGACCCCACCCACGAACGCCTGAGTACGAGGGACAACTCCGTCCCAAGACTGCCTACATACCCACTTCGGCGTGGGATCAAGGCGTAAAGTATGTAGTTCTATCTTCTAATCTATGGTTTGATGTAAACTGATTTTTGTGGGTACGCAACCCTTTCTAGGGTCAGTGTCCCAGACAGTTTCTCTGCGGTTGCTACCCACGAAGGTAGCACTTAAGCGAAGGCTCAAGATGGCCTATTACTTGTGGCCTAACAAAATAACTAGATCCTAATACTTAACATGAGCGTCACCCAATTACAAATCACCAATATCCCTTCGAGGTGAATAAATAGATAAATAAAGTCATTTTCACGAGAGCTCTTAACTAGACCATCCCTAAGAGGGGTTTACTATGGTTTATCTCAACGGATGTGAAATTCAATTAAAAGTTATCTTATTAATTATCGATCCAAGAGGGATTACCCGCCCCTTGGATTTTTAACTTCCAAATGACCCTTATTACTCCCCGACGATTTATAGGGACGATGCCACAGACGTCGTTAATGCAGCTTTATTAGGCGCTAAGTGCAGTAGTTCAACACGACGGCATTACCCGTAAGCGTGACCCAGAGGCACCATATATACCGAACGCTGCTAGTTTTGGTTTTCCAACTTCCTTTATTTAATTTTCTAACTACGAATGACAAAATGAAAGCGTAAATAATTGAAGTAACTACTTGAAGTGTAATTTGCATAGCAAATGAACTTGCATAATAGTAATTGCATGGAAGATATAATTATCCTAAAAAAAATTCGCATGCTATGAACCATTAACGGAAGCAATTAATCTATGATGAAAGATGACTTAACGAATCCAAAATAACGATTAAATCTAAGTACTTGTAATAAGGTAAGTTAATCTCAATCGAGTGTCTTAAAAATTTTAAAGTTTATTTAGGATAGTTTAATTACAATCTTGCTACACATTAATCCCATTTTCAATTGAAAGTCGATATCCCTAAATTTACACTAAGAAATAAAAAAAAAATCATCATTAACTGCCATTATTATCAACTTAAAAAGAAATTAACTACATGGTAATTAACTTAGATTATTATTTTTATTTAAAAAAAAAAAAAACAATTTTGAAACTTCAAATTCCGAAATACGAAAAAAAATCGATTTTAAACTTAATGGAGAAAGGCTTGCATTTGTTATGGTAATAAAGGGGTTGCGGGGTGGGGACCACGGGTCCCATCACCCCTGCGGCCCTGCATGCGCAGGACCGCAGAGGTGAGGGAACCCGCGGCCCCGTACTCCGCGACGGTTACTACGTAACCGCCCATGCACTGTTGCCGACGTCCAATCAGCAAAAACGCCATGCGTTACGGGCTCGGGGAAGGTTTGAGTTCGAAAAGCTTTCTCGTTTTTTTTTTTTGGTTACTCATTTATATATATATATATATATATATATATATATATATATATATATATATATATATATATATATTTGTTACAGTATTATCATTATCACTTTATACAGGAATATTATAACTATTAAAGACATTTGAAGATTACTCAGAGCAGGTTAATAATGAGTAATTAACAGTGTTTATAGATTAATTTCAGGGATAGATGAAGTAGTAACCAGAGGAATTTTTTTTTTCATTTCTTTGTTTTCTACAGGGAAATACATTCACAGATAGAGAGGATTTATTCCTTTTCTTCATTTCTTTTGTTTCCTACACAGGAAAAATTCATTCACAGAGAAAGGAACTCATTTATTTATACACACAGGGAGGTCCAATTTTTATCAAAATAAACTGAAGATAATGAATCTAATTTCCATTTACTCTGAAACTAATTTCTTATCAGATTTAAACAATGAATCTTATTTTCTACAAATCAGAAACTAAGAATTTAAGGCAATGAATTTCATGAAACAAATTTCTTATTTAAAACAATGAATTTCATTCTACAAAATCTGAAACAAATTCCTTATCAAAATTTTAAACAATGAATTTTATTTTCTAAAAATCTGAAACTAAACAATGAATCTTATTTTCTACAAATCAGAAACTAAGAATTTAAGGCAATGAATTTCATGAAACAAATTTCTTATTTAAAACAATGAATTTCATTCTACAAAATCTGAAACAAATTCCTTATCAAAATTTTAAACAATGAATTTTATTTTCTAAAAATCTGAAACTAAACAATGAATCTTATTTTCTACAAATCAGAAACTAAGAATTTAAAACAATGAATTTCCTGAAACAAATTTCTTATTTAAAACAATGAATTTCATTCTACAAAATCTGAAACAAATTCCTTATCGAAATTTTAAACAATGAATTTTATTTTCTAAAAATCTGAAACTAATTTCTTATCAGAATTAAACAATGAATCTTATTTAACAATAAATCTCATTCTTTACAAAATCTAAAACCAATTTCCTATCAAGAATTTAAACACAATTTTAAAACCATGACTCTCATTTTCTACAAAATCTAAAACTAATTCTTTAACAAACACAAATGAATTGCATACTCATAATTAATCTAATCAAATCTAATCCACCATAAAAATGAGATGCATGAACTAATTTGGAGGAACCTGGATGCTTGAAGATGGTGTAGAGTCTTCCTTGATCCTCCAATTTGAAGAGAAATCCTCCCAACAAAACCTTGGCTGCAATGAAAAATGGACTACAAAGGAGAAATTGCAGAATTTCTTATGGAATAGCTAACTTTTCTTTTGAAACTTGTACCTATTTTATAAAAGAAATTTCAAATTCCCACTACCTAATTATTAATTGGAAAAAGAGGAGATTCTCTCCCAATTTGGCCTCCATGCAAATTAATTGGGCTTAGTGGGAGGAGTTACATGCAAGGAGGTGGAGAAGTCTCTAGAAGCTTCTTATTCCTCCTACAACATGTGCCTTAATTTGGGTGAGGGAAATTAAATAACTAATTTAAAATATCTATGCATTTTCCATGTGTGTGGGGGTTTATTATTTTTATTCCCTTACAATATTCATTCCATAATTCATCCAAGGAATATAAATAGAGTTTTGTATTTTAAATCAAAAAAAGTGATAAAGGAGGGTTGTGACATCCTCCCCCCCTTAATCGGTGCATCGTCCCGATGCACTTATTAAATGTATTCAAAAGAGTTTATAGTTCATGTTCAAAACAAAAAGGGAAATAGCTGCTGCATCTCCTTAGTATCCTCCCAGGTGGCATTCTTCTCGTCGTACTGGTCCCATTGCACTTTGCACTGATCAACCTCTCTGTTGCGCAACTGGCACTGGCGCCTCTCCAAGATTCTGAATGGCTCTATCATTATTCCCCCCATTTCTTGGACCTGCAAGGCATCCCAATTCAAAATGTGTTTCTCATCAGGTACATATTTCTTAAGAAGAGATACATGGAAGACATCATGGATTCGGCTCAATTGGGGAGGCAAGGCTAACCGATAAGCAACTGGATTAATTCTTCCCAATATTTCAAAGGGTCCGACATAACGAGGTGCAAGCTTAGTCTTTTTCCCAAATCTTATGGAACTCTTGTGTGGCCTAACCCTTAGGAAGACTTTCTCTCCTACTTCAAACTCCCTTGGTGTTCTGTTTTTATCTGCATAACTCTTCTGCCTATCCGAGGCTTCCTTCAACCTTTGCCTAATTTCCTTAGTTTTCCTTTCCATTTCTCTCAACATATCTGGCCCAATAATCACTCTATCTTCAAGACTATCCCAACTCAAAGGTGTTCGACATGGTCTACCATACAAAGCTTCAAAAGGTGCCATTCCCAAAGATGTTTGATATGTATTATTGTAGGCAAACTCTACCAAAGGTAGGTACTCTTCCCATTTTCTCTGTTGGTCCATGCAGTACATACGAAGCAGGTCTTCCATAATCTGATTTGTCCTTTCTGTCTGACCGTCGGTTTCCGGGTGGTATGCGGTGCTAAAATTTAGTTGAGTCCCTAGGGCTGATTGAAGTGTGGTCCAAAACCTGGAAGTGAATCTTGCATCTCTGTCTGATATGATTTTCTCTGGTACTCCGTGCAACCTAACTATCTCCTTAATGAAACGTCTAGCCAAGGTGGGTGCATCATCTGTCAGATTTCCTGGTATAAAGTGTGCCACCTTAGTGAGCTTGTCAATTACCACCATTATTGCATCATGCCTAGAAGGTGACATGGGTAGCCCTTGTACAAAATCCATACTAATAACTTGCCACTTATGTTGGGGTACATCGTGCGATTGTAACAATCCAGCTGGGTGCCTATGTTCTGCCTTTACTCTTTGACACTCCAAACATTTGGCTACATACTTGACAATATCGTTCTTCAACCCTTGCCAAAAGTATAACTTCTTTAGATCTGCATAAAGTTTGTTAACTCCTGGGTGGCCTGAATAAGGGGCATTGTGAGCCTCCGATAAAACTACCTCCCTTAAATTCCCTGAATTAGGAACATAGATTCTGTTATTGTATCTGAGTAGCCCATCTTCATCAAATGTGTACCCTTCAACCTTAGGGTCGGTCGGGTTGTGTCTTATAGTTAATTCGACTTGCTCATACCATGGGTCATGTCCTTGTTCATCCATTACTTGCTTTTTGAAAGAGGTTTTGAAGGTTGCTATAGTCATCAAGTGTCTTCTCCTACTTAAGGCATCTGCCACCCTATTTTCTTTCCCCTTAATATATTCGATCTCAAAGTCATATTCGCTTAAGAACTCTAGCCACCTTCTTTGTCTGGCATTTAAGTGAGGTTGGGTAAAGATGTATTTTAGCCCTTGGTTGTCCGACTTAAGCTCAAAGGGCTTCCCTAGTAAGAAATGTCTCCACTTTTGCAGGGCATGCACAATTGCTGCCAACTCTAAGTCGTGGGGTGCATAATTGACTTCATGAGTCTTTAGCTTCCTAGATTCATAAGCCACTACCCCTTCATCTTGGACAAGTACCCCTCCTAACCCTTCAATAGAAGCATCTGTTACAACTGTGAAGTGTCCATTTGGGTCTGGTACCTTTAGAATGGGTTCTGAAGTTAGTTTTCCCTTCAAGATTTGAAATGCCTTATCACTTTGCTCGGTCCATACAAACCTTTTGCCCTTCCGTTGCAACGAGGTGATGGGATTTGCTATCTTAGAGAATCCTTCCACAAACCTCCTATAGTAACCTGCTAGCCCCATAAAGCTTCTTACCTCTGAAACATTCTTAGGGATTGGCCATTCTACTATCGCCTTTATTTTATCTGGGTCGACTGCTATTCCTTCCTTCGATATTATATGCCCAAGATAGTGAATCTTTTCCTCAAAGAAGGCGCATTTGGACAATTTTCCATATAACTTATGTTCTCTCAATCTTTGCAAAACAATCTGTAGGTGCGCTAAATGTTCCTCTTCATTTCTAGAATAAATCAAAATGTCATCCAAGAATACCAAAACAAACTTATCCAAGTAGTCATGGAATACACTATTCATCAGGTTCATGAATGCAGCTGGGGCATTAGTTACTCCAAAAGGAACTACTGTGAATTCATAGTGTCCATATCTCGTCCTGAAAGCTGTCTTTGGAATGTCTTCTTCCTTAATTCTGAGTTGATGGTACCCTGACCGAAGATCTATCTTGGAGAAAACTGCCGCTCCTTTCATTTGGTCAAAAAGGTCCTCTATGCGAGGTAAGGGATACCTATTCTTTATGGTAACTTTGTTCAACATCCTATAGTCGATGCATAGCCTTAAGGTTCCATCCTTCTTCTTAACAAATAAAACTGGCGCTCCCCATGGTGATACACTTGGCCTTATTAATCCCTTAGCTAAGAGTTCCTCTAATTGCATTTTGAGCTCTTGTAATTCGGTTGTGTTCATCCGGTAAGGTGCCTTTGATACTGGTTCAGCTCCTGGGAGTACTTCGATAGAAAAGTCAAACTTTCTCTTAGGGGGGTAAACCGGGTAGTTCTTCTGGAAAAACATCCCTAAAATCCTTTAAGAAAGGGGTATTTTCAAATGTTGGTGTATTTTCCTCCTTCCCTTCATCAATTTCGACCATAAAGATTTGTCCTCCTCTTCTCCTTTCCTTCTTTAATTGCATTGCTGAGATAGTTTCTACATTAATGGGTTTAAACTTTCCTTGGATTTTGACCCTTTTCCCCCTATCATCCAAACATTCAACAATTTTGCTATAACAATCTACATTAGCTTGATGGTCTGCTAACCAACTCATTCCCATAATTACATCATATAATCCTAAGGGTGCCACATAGAGATCTACCCTCGTTTCGAACTCAGGGAATTGTACCTTTGCCCTTGGTAAGCACTTAGTTACTTCTCTAGTTGCCTTATCCCCATATTGAACCGTCCATGATGACTCCATTTGATTAACTTTAAATGCATATTTGTTCACTAATTCAGGTGAGATGAAACATTCAGATGATCCAGTGTCAATTAGAATTGATATTGGTTGTTCAAATAGTGTACCTGTGGTTTCCACGGGAACATTCTGGTATCTTCTTCTTTGGTTCCTAACTGCTGCATGAATTCTCTGTTGGGGCCCTTGTTGGGGTTGATTGGCTCTAATTTGTCCTTGCATCCTGGGGCAGTCTCTAGCAAAATGATTTTCCCCGCACATAAAGCATCCGCCTGGAGGACCTCTCCTACCTTGATTTCTAGGGGGATCATTCCTTGTTTCATTTCCCCTGGGTGGATAAGTTATCCTGTTCTGCTGGTCATTCCTGTTATAGTTGCCTCTGTTATCATTGCCCCTGTTATTATTGCCCCTGTTATCATTGCCCCTATTATTGTTGCCCCTGTTATTATCATTTCCATTCCTCTGATATTGATTAGGCGGTGGTCTCCTTTCGGAAGAGTTATTCCTTTGACCCTTGTTGAAATTAGTGTTTCCATTGAATTCTTGCTTCCTTTTGAATGAGTGATTCCCATTATAGTTTCGTCCTGCTAGTGTCTGAATCTTCCTCTCTTGCCTTAGGGACTTTTCAAGTACTTCATTCATATTTCTGGGTCCATGCATGTCAACCTCTGCCCCTATGTTGGTATTCAGCCCCAAAATGAACTTCCTTGCTTGGCCTTCTTCATCCCTTTGGTACATAGGCACATACTTAAGCAACTTGGCGAATTTATCCCAATATTGTTGAACGGATAGGGACCCTTGACGTAGGTTATGGAATTCTGTCACTTTCTCATCAAAGAACAATTGAGGAAGCCACCTATCTCGAAAATGGTGAACAAATTGATCCCATGTGATTGTATCCCTGTTATACCCATTTTGTTCCTTGGTGTTGGTCCACCAACTAGCCGCCTCCCCTGTGAGTTGATAGGAGCCCCATAAAGCCTTAGTTGTTTCGCTGAAATCTCTTAGCTCAAAATATTTCTCCATTTCATTTAGCCAATTCTCAGCCCCTTCACCAATCTGCCTCCCATCGAACTTAGGAGGGGTGATTTTCTTCAAATCCTTGGAGAGTTCTAATATGTTATTTTCCTTTCCATTACCCATCACATTTCCTTGATTGCTACCAGGGTTTCCATTCTCGGTACCACTTCTATTCTCATAGTCATTCTGCCTTTCCCTAAGGTCCTGCAGTGATTGTTCCAGGAAGTTGATTTTATCTCTTTGTTCGGTTAGAAGGTCGATTATAGCTTGGACCCCATCTCCGTTATTACCTAGGTTGTGTCGATCCTCTTCATGATCTTCCTCGTGGTTTCCTTCATGGTTTTCCTCATGGCTTTCCTCATGGTTTTCCTCCCTTTGACTCCTAGTACGTCTTCCATTACCCCTTCCTCTTCCTCTTCCTCTTCCTCTTCCTCTTCCTCTTCCTCTTGCCATTCGAGGTTTTACCTGGAAGTTAAATTATGTAGTTAGTTTCTTTCTGAAGAATAAAATTTAATTTCTATTATTGTAAAACATTCCCTTAGTTGAATAAATTGAAGTGAGCACAAGGCCTAGATTTGAACCTTTGCTCTGATACCACATGTAATAACCCACCAAAATTAACCCAACAAAATTGAGTATATATTTTTTTTTTTTCTTTTATTATGTTTTATTCAATTGCATACTCTGGGCATCCATCCAAATAGGATTGGGCAATCATCCATTCGGGATGAGCTTCTAACCATACGGGTTAGGCAATGGTCCATACGGGACGTAAATTCCATCTATCCAATACGGGATAGGCATCTACCCATACGGGGTAGGCATCTATCCAAACGGGATAGGAGATGCTCTGGCCAGAGACTTAGACTCATCGGGACCATTCGGGTCCTGAGCCACTCACTAAGTACTACATTCTTCTAACAAGAATGCACCGAGGTCGTCGTCCTTAGGAGTAATAAGAAAAATAACACAAGCTTGAATTCCGCCTCGGAATTTGGCTTAAAGCCTCGGGAAGTCAAGCGAATCCATACGGGATTCCTTCCGAGTATGCATTGAATTAAGTTTGATTATCTTATCTTTCAATTAGGATTCTTACTCAACCAAGCCTAGACCCCACCCACGAACGCCTGAGTACGAGGGACAACTCCGTCCCAAGACTGCCTACATACCCACTTCGGCGTGGGATCAAGGCGTAAAGTATGTAGTTCTATCTTCTAATCTATGGTTTGATGTAAACTGATTTTTGTGGGTACGCAACCCTTTCTAGGGTCAGTGTCCCAGACAGTTTCTCTGCGGTTGCTACCCACGAAGGTAGCACTTAAGCGAAGGCTCAAGATGGCCTATTACTTGTGGCCTAACAAAATAACTAGATCCTAATACTTAACATGAGCGTCACCCAATTACAAATCACCAATATCCCTTCGAGGTGAATAAATAGATAAATAAAGTCATTTTCACGAGAGCTCTTAACTAGACCATCCCTAAGAGGGGTTTACTATGGTTTATCTCAACGGATGTGAAATTCAATTAAAAGTTATCTTATTAATTATCGATCCAAGAGGGATTACCCGCCCCTTGGATTTTTAACTTCCAAATGACCCTTATTACTCCCCGACGATTTATAGGGACGATGCCACAGACGTCGTTAATGCAGCTTTATTAGGCGCTAAGTGCAGTAGTTCAACACGACGGCATTACCCGTAAGCGTGACCCAGAGGCACCATATATACCGAACGCTGCTAGTTTTGGTTTTCCAACTTCCTTTATTTAATTTTCTAACTACGAATGACAAAATGAAAGCGTAAATAATTGAAGTAACTACTTGAAGTGTAATTTGCATAGCAAATGAACTTGCATAATAGTAATTGCATGGAAGATATAATTATCCTAAAAAAAATTCGCATGCTATGAACCATTAACGGAAGCAATTAATCTATGATGAAAGATGACTTAACGAATCCAAAATAACGATTAAATCTAAGTACTTGTAATAAGGTAAGTTAATCTCAATCGAGTGTCTTAAAAATTTTAAAGTTTATTTAGGATAGTTTAATTACAATCTTGCTACACATTAATCCCATTTTCAATTGAAAGTCGATATCCCTAAATTTACACTAAGAAATAAAAAAAAAATCATCATTAACTGCCATTATTATCAACTTAAAAAGAAATTAACTACATGGTAATTAACTTAGATTATTATTTTTATTTAAAAAAAAAAAAAACAATTTTGAAACTTCAAATTCCGAAATACGAAAAAAAATCGATTTTAAACTTAATGGAGAAAGGCTTGCATTTGTTATGGTAATAAAGGGGTTGCGGGGTGGGGACCACGGGTCCCATCACCCCTGCGGCCCTGCATGCGCAGGACCGCAGAGGTGAGGGAACCCGCGGCCCCGTACTCCGCGACGGTTACTACGTAACCGCCCATGCACTGTTGCCGACGTCCAATCAGCAAAAACGCCATGCGTTACGGGCTCGGGGAAGGTTTGAGTTCGAAAAGCTTTCTCGTTTTTTTTTTTTGGTTACTCATTTATATATATATATATATATATATATATATATATATATATATATATATATTTGTTACAGTATTATCATTATCACTTTATACAGGAATATTATAACTATTAAAGACATTTGAAGATTACTCAGAGCAGGTTAATAATGAGTAATTAACAGTGTTTATAGATTAATTTCAGGGATAGATGAAGTAGTAACCAGAGGAATTTTTTTTTTCATTTCTTTGTTTTCTACAGGGAAATACATTCACAGATAGAGAGGATTTATTCCTTTTCTTCATTTCTTTTGTTTCCTACACAGGAAAAATTCATTCACAGAGAAAGGAACTCATTTATTTATACACACAGGGAGGTCCAATTTTTATCAAAATAAACTGAAGATAATGAATCTAATTTCCATTTACTCTGAAACTAATTTCTTATCAGATTTAAACAATGAATCTTATTTTCTACAAATCAGAAACTAAGAATTTAAGGCAATGAATTTCATGAAACAAATTTCTTATTTAAAACAATGAATTTCATTCTACAAAATCTGAAACAAATTCCTTATCAAAATTTTAAACAATGAATTTTATTTTCTAAAAATCTGAAACTAAACAATGAATCTTATTTTCTACAAATCAGAAACTAAGAATTTAAGGCAATGAATTTCATGAAACAAATTTCTTATTTAAAACAATGAATTTCATTCTACAAAATCTGAAACAAATTCCTTATCAAAATTTTAAACAATGAATTTTATTTTCTAAAAATCTGAAACTAAACAATGAATCTTATTTTCTACAAATCAGAAACTAAGAATTTAAAACAATGAATTTCCTGAAACAAATTTCTTATTTAAAACAATGAATTTCATTCTACAAAATCTGAAACAAATTCCTTATCGAAATTTTAAACAATGAATTTTATTTTCTAAAAATCTGAAACTAATTTCTTATCAGAATTAAACAATGAATCTTATTTAACAATAAATCTCATTCTTTACAAAATCTAAAACCAATTTCCTATCAAGAATTTAAACACAATTTTAAAACCATGACTCTCATTTTCTACAAAATCTAAAACTAATTCTTTAACAAACACAAATGAATTGCATACTCATAATTAATCTAATCAAATCTAATCCACCATAAAAATGAGATGCATGAACTAATTTGGAGGAACCTGGATGCTTGAAGATGGTGTAGAGTCTTCCTTGATCCTCCAATTTGAAGAGAAATCCTCCCAACAAAACCTTGGCTGCAATGAAAAATGGACTACAAAGGAGAAATTGCAGAATTTCTTATGGAATAGCTAACTTTTCTTTTGAAACTTGTACCTATTTTATAAAAGAAATTTCAAATTCCCACTACCTAATTATTAATTGGAAAAAGAGGAGATTCTCTCCCAATTTGGCCTCCATGCAAATTAATTGGGCTTAGTGGGAGGAGTTACATGCAAGGAGGTGGAGAAGTCTCTAGAAGCTTCTTATTCCTCCTACAACATGTGCCTTAATTTGGGTGAGGGAAATTAAATAACTAATTTAAAATATCTATGCATTTTCCATGTGTGTGGGGGTTTATTATTTTTATTCCCTTACAATATTCATTCCATAATTCATCCAAGGAATATAAATAGAGTTTTGTATTTTAAATCAAAAAAAGTGATAAAGGAGGGTTGTGACATCCTCCCCCCCTTAATCGGTGCATCGTCCCGATGCACTTATTAAATGTATTCAAAAGAGTTTATAGTTCATGTTCAAAACAAAAAGGGAAATAGCTGCTGCATCTCCTTAGTATCCTCCCAGGTGGCATTCTTCTCGTCGTACTGGTCCCATTGCACTTTGCACTGATCAACCTCTCTGTTGTGCAACTGGCACTGGCGCCTCTCCAAGATTCTGAATGGCTCTATCATTATTCCCCCCATTTCTTGGACCTGCAAGGCATCCCAATTCAAAATGTGTTTCTCATCAGGTACATATTTCTTAAGAAGAGATACATGGAAGACATCATGGATTCGGCTCAATTGGGGAGGCAAGGCTAACCGATAAGCAACTGGATTAATTCTTCCCAATATTTCAAAGGGTCCGACATAACGAGGTGCAAGCTTAGTCTTTTTCCCAAATCTTATGGAACTCTTGTGTGGCCTAACCCTTAGGAAGACTTTCTCTCCTACTTCAAACTCCCTTGGTGTTCTGTTTTTATCTGCATAACTCTTCTGCCTATCCGAGGCTTCCTTCAACCTTTGCCTAATTTCCTTAGTTTTCCTTTCCATTTCTCTCAACATATCTGGCCCAATAATCACTCTATCTTCAAGACTATCCCAACTCAAAGGTGTTCGACATGGTCTACCATACAAAGCTTCAAAAGGTGCCATTCCCAAAGATGTTTGATATGTATTATTGTAGGCAAACTCTACCAAAGGTAGGTACTCTTCCCATTTTCTCTGTTGGTCCATGCAGTACATACGAAGCAGGTCTTCCATAATCTGATTTGTCCTTTCTGTCTGACCGTCGGTTTCCGGGTGGTATGCGGTGCTAAAATTTAGTTGAGTCCCTAGGGCTGATTGAAGTGTGGTCCAAAACCTGGAAGTGAATCTTGCATCTCTGTCTGATATGATTTTCTCTGGTACTCCGTGCAACCTAACTATCTCCTTAATGAAACGTCTAGCCAAGGTGGGTGCATCATCTGTCAGATTTCCTGGTATAAAGTGTGCCACCTTAGTGAGCTTGTCAATTACCACCATTATTGCATCATGCCTAGAAGGTGACATGGGTAGCCCTTGTACAAAATCCATACTAATAACTTGCCACTTATGTTGGGGTACATCGTGCGATTGTAACAATCCAGCTGGGTGCCTATGTTCTGCCTTTACTCTTTGACACTCCAAACATTTGGCTACATACTTGACAATATCGTTCTTCAACCCTTGCCAAAAGTATAACTTCTTTAGATCTGCATAAAGTTTGTTAACTCCTGGGTGGCCTGAATAAGGGGCATTGTGAGCCTCCGATAAAACTACCTCCCTTAAATTCCCTGAATTAGGAACATAGATTCTGTTATTGTATCTGAGTAGCCCATCTTCATCAAATGTGTACCCTTCAACCTTAGGGTCGGTCGGGTTGTGTCTTATAGTTAATTCGACTTGCTCATACCATGGGTCATGTCCTTGTTCATCCATTACTTGCTTTTTGAAAGAGGTTTTGAAGGTTGCTATAGTCATCAAGTGTCTTCTCCTACTTAAGGCATCTGCCACCCTATTTTCTTTCCCCTTAATATATTCGATCTCAAAGTCATATTCGCTTAAGAACTCTAGCCACCTTCTTTGTCTGGCATTTAAGTGAGGTTGGGTAAAGATGTATTTTAGCCCTTGGTTGTCCGACTTAAGCTCAAAGGGCTTCCCTAGTAAGAAATGTCTCCACTTTTGCAGGGCATGCACAATTGCTGCCAACTCTAAGTCGTGGGGTGCATAATTGACTTCATGAGTCTTTAGCTTCCTAGATTCATAAGCCACTACCCCTTCATCTTGGACAAGTACCCCTCCTAACCCTTCAATAGAAGCATCTGTTACAACTGTGAAGTGTCCATTTGGGTCTGGTACCTTTAGAATGGGTTCTGAAGTTAGTTTTCCCTTCAAGATTTGAAATGCCTTATCACTTTGCTCGGTCCATACAAACCTTTTGCCCTTCCGTTGCAACGAGGTGATGGGATTTGCTATCTTAGAGAATCCTTCCACAAACCTCCTATAGTAACCTGCTAGCCCCATAAAGCTTCTTACCTCTGAAACATTCTTAGGGATTGGCCATTCTACTATCGCCTTTATTTTATCTGGGTCGACTGCTATTCCTTCCTTCGATATTATATGCCCAAGATAGTGAATCTTTTCCTCAAAGAAGGCGCATTTGGACAATTTTCCATATAACTTATGTTCTCTCAATCTTTGCAAAACAATCTGTAGGTGCGCTAAATGTTCCTCTTCATTTCTAGAATAAATCAAAATGTCATCCAAGAATACCAAAACAAACTTATCCAAGTAGTCATGGAATACACTATTCATCAGGTTCATGAATGCAGCTGGGGCATTAGTTACTCCAAAAGGAACTACTGTGAATTCATAGTGTCCATATCTCGTCCTGAAAGCTGTCTTTGGAATGTCTTCTTCCTTAATTCTGAGTTGATGGTACCCTGACCGAAGATCTATCTTGGAGAAAACTGCCGCTCCTTTCATTTGGTCAAAAAGGTCCTCTATGCGAGGTAAGGGATACCTATTCTTTATGGTAACTTTGTTCAACATCCTATAGTCGATGCATAGCCTTAAGGTTCCATCCTTCTTCTTAACAAATAAAACTGGCGCTCCCCATGGTGATACACTTGGCCTTATTAATCCCTTAGCTAAGAGTTCCTCTAATTGCATTTTGAGCTCTTGTAATTCGGTTGTGTTCATCCGGTAAGGTGCCTTTGATACTGGTTCAGCTCCTGGGAGTACTTCGATAGAAAAGTCAAACTTTCTCTTAGGGGGGTAAACCGGGTAGTTCTTCTGGAAAAACATCCCTAAAATCCTTTAAGAAAGGGGTATTTTCAAATGTTGGTGTATTTTCCTCCTTCCCTTCATCAATTTCGACCATAAAGATTTGTCCTCCTCTTCTCCTTTCCTTCTTTAATTGCATTGCTGAGATAGTTTCTACATTAATGGGTTTAAACTTTCCTTGGATTTTGACCCTTTTCCCCCTATCATCCAAACATTCAACAATTTTGCTATAACAATCTACATTAGCTTGATGGTCTGCTAACCAACTCATTCCCATAATTACATCATATAATCCTAAGGGTGCCACATAGAGATCTACCCTCGTTTCGAACTCAGGGAATTGTACCTTTGCCCTTGGTAAGCACTTAGTTACTTCTCTAGTTGCCTTATCCCCATATTGAACCGTCCATGATGACTCCATTTGATTAACTTTAAATGCATATTTGTTCACTAATTCAGGTGAGATGAAACATTCAGATGATCCAGTGTCAATTAGAATTGATATTGGTTGTTCAAATAGTGTACCTGTGGTTTCCACGGGAACATTCTGGTATCTTCTTCTTTGGTTCCTAACTGCTGCATGAATTCTCTGTTGGGGCCCTTGTTGGGGTTGATTGGCTCTAATTTGTCCTTGCATCCTGGGGCAGTCTCTAGCAAAATGATTTTCCCCGCACATAAAGCATCCGCCTGGAGGACCTCTCCTACCTTGATTTCTAGGGGGATCATTCCTTGTTTCATTTCCCCTGGGTGGATAAGTTATCCTGTTCTGCTGGTCATTCCTGTTATAGTTGCCTCTGTTATCATTGCCCCTGTTATTATTGCCCCTGTTATCATTGCCCCTATTATTGTTGCCCCTGTTATTATCATTTCCATTCCTCTGATATTGATTAGGCGGTGGTCTCCTTTCGGAAGAGTTATTCCTTTGACCCTTGTTGAAATTAGTGTTTCCATTGAATTCTTGCTTCCTTTTGAATGAGTGATTCCCATTATAGTTTCGTCCTGCTAGTGTCTGAATCTTCCTCTCTTGCCTTAGGGACTTTTCAAGTACTTCATTCATATTTCTGGGTCCATGCATGTCAACCTCTGCCCCTATGTTGGTATTCAGCCCCAAAATGAACTTCCTTGCTTGGCCTTCTTCATCCCTTTGGTACATAGGCACATACTTAAGCAACTTGGCGAATTTATCCCAATATTGTTGAACGGATAGGGACCCTTGACGTAGGTTATGGAATTCTGTCACTTTCTCATCAAAGAACAATTGAGGAAGCCACCTATCTCGAAAATGGTGAACAAATTGATCCCATGTGATTGTATCCCTGTTATACCCATTTTGTTCCTTGGTGTTGGTCCACCAACTAGCCGCCTCCCCTGTGAGTTGATAGGAGCCCCATAAAGCCTTAGTTGTTTCGCTGAAATCTCTTAGCTCAAAATATTTCTCCATTTCATTTAGCCAATTCTCAGCCCCTTCACCAATCTGCCTCCCATCGAACTTAGGAGGGGTGATTTTCTTCAAATCCTTGGAGAGTTCTAATATGTTATTTTCCTTTCCATTACCCATCACATTTCCTTGATTGCTACCAGGGTTTCCATTCTCGGTACCACTTCTATTCTCATAGTCATTCTGCCTTTCCCTAAGGTCCTGCAGTGATTGTTCCAGGAAGTTGATTTTATCTCTTTGTTCGGTTAGAAGGTCGATTATAGCTTGGACCCCATCTCCGTTATTACCTAGGTTGTGTCGATCCTCTTCATGATCTTCCTCGTGGTTTCCTTCATGGTTTTCCTCATGGCTTTCCTCATGGTTTTCCTCCCTTTGACTCCTAGTACGTCTTCCATTACCCCTTCCTCTTCCTCTTCCTCTTCCTCTTCCTCTTCCTCTTCCTCTTGCCATTCGAGGTTTTACCTGGAAGTTAAATTATGTAGTTAGTTTCTTTCTGAAGAATAAAATTTAATTTCTATTATTGTAAAACATTCCCTTAGTTGAATAAATTGAAGTGAGCACAAGGCCTAGATTTGAACCTTTGCTCTGATACCACATGTAATAACCCACCAAAATTAACCCAACAAAATTGAGTATATATTTTTTTTTTTTCTTTTATTATGTTTTATTCAATTGCATACTCTGGGCATCCATCCAAATAGGATTGGGCAATCATCCATTCGGGATGAGCTTCTAACCATACGGGTTAGGCAATGGTCCATACGGGACGTAAATTCCATCTATCCAATACGGGATAGGCATCTACCCATACGGGGTAGGCATCTATCCAAACGGGATAGGAGATGCTCTGGCCAGAGACTTAGACTCATCGGGACCATTCGGGTCCTGAGCCACTCACTAAGTACTACATTCTTCTAACAAGAATGCACCGAGGTCGTCGTCCTTAGGAGTAATAAGAAAAATAACACAAGCTTGAATTCCGCCTCGGAATTTGGCTTAAAGCCTCGGGAAGTCAAGCGAATCCATACGGGATTCCTTCCGAGTATGCATTGAATTAAGTTTGATTATCTTATCTTTCAATTAGGATTCTTACTCAACCAAGCCTAGACCCCACCCACGAACGCCTGAGTACGAGGGACAACTCCGTCCCAAGACTGCCTACATACCCACTTCGGCGTGGGATCAAGGCGTAAAGTATGTAGTTCTATCTTCTAATCTATGGTTTGATGTAAACTGATTTTTGTGGGTACGCAACCCTTTCTAGGGTCAGTGTCCCAGACAGTTTCTCTGCGGTTGCTACCCACGAAGGTAGCACTTAAGCGAAGGCTCAAGATGGCCTATTACTTGTGGCCTAACAAAATAACTAGATCCTAATACTTAACATGAGCGTCACCCAATTACAAATCACCAATATCCCTTCGAGGTGAATAAATAGATAAATAAAGTCATTTTCACGAGAGCTCTTAACTAGACCATCCCTAAGAGGGGTTTACTATGGTTTATCTCAACGGATGTGAAATTCAATTAAAAGTTATCTTATTAATTATCGATCCAAGAGGGATTACCCGCCCCTTGGATTTTTAACTTCCAAATGACCCTTATTACTCCCCGACGATTTATAGGGACGATGCCACAGACGTCGTTAATGCAGCTTTATTAGGCGCTAAGTGCAGTAGTTCAACACGACGGCATTACCCGTAAGCGTGACCCAGAGGCACCATATATACCGAACGCTGCTAGTTTTGGTTTTCCAACTTCCTTTATTTAATTTTCTAACTACGAATGACAAAATGAAAGCGTAAATAATTGAAGTAACTACTTGAAGTGTAATTTGCATAGCAAATGAACTTGCATAATAGTAATTGCATGGAAGATATAATTATCCTAAAAAAAATTCGCATGCTATGAACCATTAACGGAAGCAATTAATCTATGATGAAAGATGACTTAACGAATCCAAAATAACGATTAAATCTAAGTACTTGTAATAAGGTAAGTTAATCTCAATCGAGTGTCTTAAAAATTTTAAAGTTTATTTAGGATAGTTTAATTACAATCTTGCTACACATTAATCCCATTTTCAATTGAAAGTCGATATCCCTAAATTTACACTAAGAAATAAAAAAAAAATCATCATTAACTGCCATTATTATCAACTTAAAAAGAAATTAACTACATGGTAATTAACTTAGATTATTATTTTTATTTAAAAAAAAAAAAAACAATTTTGAAACTTCAAATTCCGAAATACGAAAAAAAATCGATTTTAAACTTAATGGAGAAAGGCTTGCATTTGTTATGGTAATAAAGGGGTTGCGGGGTGGGGACCACGGGTCCCATCACCCCTGCGGCCCTGCATGCGCAGGACCGCAGAGGTGAGGGAACCCGCGGCCCCGTACTCCGCGACGGTTACTACGTAACCGCCCATGCACTGTTGCCGACGTCCAATCAGCAAAAACGCCATGCGTTACGGGCTCGGGGAAGGTTTGAGTTCGAAAAGCTTTCTCGTTTTTTTTTTTTGGTTACTCATTTATATATATATATATATATATATATATATATATATATATATATATATATATATATTTGTTACAGTATTATCATTATCACTTTATACAGGAATATTATAACTATTAAAGACATTTGAAGATTACTCAGAGCAGGTTAATAATGAGTAATTAACAGTGTTTATAGATTAATTTCAGGGATAGATGAAGTAGTAACCAGAGGAATTTTTTTTTTCATTTCTTTGTTTTCTACAGGGAAATACATTCACAGATAGAGAGGATTTATTCCTTTTCTTCATTTCTTTTGTTTCCTACACAGGAAAAATTCATTCACAGAGAAAGGAACTCATTTATTTATACACACAGGGAGGTCCAATTTTTATCAAAATAAACTGAAGATAATGAATCTAATTTCCATTTACTCTGAAACTAATTTCTTATCAGATTTAAACAATGAATCTTATTTTCTACAAATCAGAAACTAAGAATTTAAGGCAATGAATTTCATGAAACAAATTTCTTATTTAAAACAATGAATTTCATTCTACAAAATCTGAAACAAATTCCTTATCAAAATTTTAAACAATGAATTTTATTTTCTAAAAATCTGAAACTAAACAATGAATCTTATTTTCTACAAATCAGAAACTAAGAATTTAAGGCAATGAATTTCATGAAACAAATTTCTTATTTAAAACAATGAATTTCATTCTACAAAATCTGAAACAAATTCCTTATCAAAATTTTAAACAATGAATTTTATTTTCTAAAAATCTGAAACTAAACAATGAATCTTATTTTCTACAAATCAGAAACTAAGAATTTAAAACAATGAATTTCCTGAAACAAATTTCTTATTTAAAACAATGAATTTCATTCTACAAAATCTGAAACAAATTCCTTATCGAAATTTTAAACAATGAATTTTATTTTCTAAAAATCTGAAACTAATTTCTTATCAGAATTAAACAATGAATCTTATTTAACAATAAATCTCATTCTTTACAAAATCTAAAACCAATTTCCTATCAAGAATTTAAACACAATTTTAAAACCATGACTCTCATTTTCTACAAAATCTAAAACTAATTCTTTAACAAACACAAATGAATTGCATACTCATAATTAATCTAATCAAATCTAATCCACCATAAAAATGAGATGCATGAACTAATTTGGAGGAACCTGGATGCTTGAAGATGGTGTAGAGTCTTCCTTGATCCTCCAATTTGAAGAGAAATCCTCCCAACAAAACCTTGGCTGCAATGAAAAATGGACTACAAAGGAGAAATTGCAGAATTTCTTATGGAATAGCTAACTTTTCTTTTGAAACTTGTACCTATTTTATAAAAGAAATTTCAAATTCCCACTACCTAATTATTAATTGGAAAAAGAGGAGATTCTCTCCCAATTTGGCCTCCATGCAAATTAATTGGGCTTAGTGGGAGGAGTTACATGCAAGGAGGTGGAGAAGTCTCTAGAAGCTTCTTATTCCTCCTACAACATGTGCCTTAATTTGGGTGAGGGAAATTAAATAACTAATTTAAAATATCTATGCATTTTCCATGTGTGTGGGGGTTTATTATTTTTATTCCCTTACAATATTCATTCCATAATTCATCCAAGGAATATAAATAGAGTTTTGTATTTTAAATCAAAAAAAGTGATAAAGGAGGGTTGTGACACATACATATTCAATGAAGGCGTTAGCTCAAGATTTATCTCAAGGGTTAGGAATCAATTACATTTACACGAAAATCGATGCAAAAGCACAATAATAAGTATGCACAATTTATTTATATTATCTAAACTACACATTGCATATCGGTTAATCTACCATTCAAGAATGCCACATAGGAAGTCAATCAAGGTTAAACGGGTTTTAAAAGTCCGACTAGGGTATGGGCATTACAACATGAAAGATCTCTCGAAAAAAGAAGAATTTGAGATGAAAGATAGAAGAATGGTTAGTTGATTAGAGATAGAGATAGGTGATGTGAAGATGATATTGAGATAGAATATGAGAGAATGAACCTGAGAATGAAATAGAATAATGTTAGATGATAGGAAATGATTGAGAAAGAAATGATGAGAAAAGAATCAACAAACTAGCAATAAGAAAATGAGATGAAATGAGAATGATTGATTCACAAACCTGTGTCATTATTTATTGTGCAATATATATTCTTCACTGAGCCTTATTATTGAACAATGAAGCTTAGCACATCAGAGTATAAGGAACCAAGATATAAAGATATCTCATTGAAGAAACAAACATGTAGCAGACAAGGAGTGAAACCCTCCATTCTGGGAATAATGCCAGGGGTCGAGATATGTGTGGCATTCACAAGTTGAATGCTCCTATCATAGACATCCACTAGAGCAATTTCCCTAGAACTTCATTGGTTCACACCACAAACAACAAACAAAGAAAAAGATAATGCCCATCATGGCTCCTCTAGTCATTTATGGACATCCTTGAGTAGCATAGGAACACAATCTGTCACCAAATGATAAAAGATAAAGACTGACTTGGACAAAATTGAGTAGCTATACTAACCTTGTGCCTTTGTTCTTAGTTGCTTGTTGTGATAGTTGATAATGTTTGATCTCAGAAAGTTGCGGACCCCGTTTAAGATTGACCTATTTGATTTCGAGTGTATCCTCTTCTATTTAAGACAAGATAATGATCACTTGATATGGATATGATACGATTGATAAGACGGTTTGAGATTGCAGATGTTTGACTGGATAGTCGTATCCTTTGTTAACTTCGTGCGAAGTGTTTGCTGGATATTTGCTGGGGTATTTGATTCTTGCGAGACATTTTATTGCAAGTTTTTTTGATTGATTTTTTGATTGTTTTTGGGTTGATTTTGTGGATCGATATTTGAATGTTTTTGGTTGAATTTTTTTCAATGTTTTCGATTTTATGCTTTCCACTATTTTTGGATTTTATGCTTTCTCAATGTTTTGGATTTTGTGCTTTCCATTGTGTTTGGATTTTATACTTTCCACTATTTTTGGATTTTGTGGATTATATCTGAATGTTTTCTATTGATTTTTTCATGATCGTATTTGATTTTTAGGGTTTTTTCAAGACTTTATATGATTTTTAGGGTTTTTTCAGGACTTTATATGATTTTTAGGATTTTTTCAGTTATGCCCCCAGTGTGCAGACCTGCATGACATGATGATATGCAGAATGCATGTGGAGACAATGAATTTTTTATATGACCTACGCTAATGCAATATGCGTTTCCTATTCGAACAAGGATGATTGTGTTTATTTTGAATTTTGTAATATACCAATTGAATTGGAGGTACAAAGCATTTCATAGATAAGCGGTCAACCGATGCTTAAATTCCCTTGGAACCTCCAAATAAACACACTTAGTGACTAGGATACAAATGGAGATGCGAAAAACTTCCCCATTGGTTCTTGAAACTTTGATCTTCTTTTTCCCATGTGTGTGTAGATGAGTTAATTCCCACTCTTGTGTTCACTAAAGATCCTTAGCATCCTATATGCCTAGCTACATGGATTATTCTAACTTTAAAAGCATCCGAAATAGAGCCTCACTGGCAGCAAGCTTTTAGAGCTTTAACGAGGTTATAGACTGTAATTTCTCCAATATTGCTTCATTGCCAATAGGCATTCATAGCTCTGATGGAATTACTCGCATGTTCCCATAGTTGAGCTTTTTGTCGCACTTTGTATGCATGATATTTCAGTTATATATCATTTCTCTCTTGCCTTGAGCTAGATATTTGGTATAACACTTTTTTTTTTTTTTAATTTTCTTCCCTTGACTTGTAAGTAATGATACCTACTTGGGTGTGACAATTACAGTGGTGCTGAAGTAGAATTTTATGTTTTTCACTAGTCATATGGTCAACTAGGTGTCTCAAATGAATTAGAGATTTTGCTAATATGTTTGAGATATAGCAATTGATAGATTTTGGGTTAACAAGTCTCAAATAGTGAAATCACTGCTCAACCATAAGTAAAGCATGGTCATAGGGTGATGTTGAAAATGAATGACCTTAGGATCTCAAAGACTTCATGTCCGAATATCTAAGAAAGGAAATGACCCTTGTTTCTCTTGAATGCAAACAGATGATAAACTTGGAAAGTTGCCTTGTTTTATTGATGTTGCTATATGCTAATGCAGAAAATTATGCTATGAAAATTGTGAATATGAGATGCTTGGAAATAAACTATATGTGATGCAATGTGGAAAGTAAAACCTAAACTAACCTAGCCCTTAGATATAGGATTGTTTAAGGTGCATGTTGTTCATACGGTCATGGAGTTTTGTGTAGGTAGTTCATTGGTCTTTGTTTGAAGAGTAGGATAAAGATATCTTACTCAATATGATATAAGGACTCAGCTGAGTGTATATGTTCAACATCTCCAATGTTGGTTTCCTTAGTTTTTGGATTTTGTGGATCATTAGAGGGAAATCTAGCTCTAGAACCCATGATTTTAGCTATAACCTTATCATTTTTAAAGCAATCCAATCGTGGTAGATTTTGTTGCCCCCAGTCTTTTAAGTGTGGGTGTATGAGACAAATTGATTTTGGTTTCAAAGTTGTGACATGAGTGTGTGCTATGCATGTTTTTATTGATGCACTTGAAGAGGATGATGAAGCCAACCAGGTGTCGATCTCATTAGTTGGTGATATGATAGTGCATAAAGAAGATGATGAAATAATTTGGGTGTTGATTTCATTAGCTGGTGTCATGCTTGTTTCTGTCACCACATTGGCATGTGATGATGGCTCAGATATAATTGTTTGCAGGTTGCTCTATGTAGTATGATCTGGATTGGTGATTTCATTGATAAGGGTTCATGCAAAACTTGTGTAGAGGGATTGGGATCATGAGGGGGACTAGAAGAAATGGTAAGTTCATTTGAGAGGGAATCTTGTGAGAGACAATGAGGATTATGACATAGAGATGAAGGGATGGAGGGATCTTGATCAGGATTTGGAGAAATAATGGGATCTTTCTTAGGACATGAAGGTGAAGGAATACTTTGATCTTGTCTAGGAATAGGGTCATTGGAGTTTGTGCTTTGCTCTTGATTTTGAATTGGATCATTGGAGTTTGTGCTTTGCTCTTGATTTTGATTTGGATCATTATGAATGGTAGGGATATCATGATCTTGCTTAGGCATTGGATGTTGAATGGGACTTGGAAAGACACTATTCTCTTGAGATGGAAGGGGATCATCATGAATGGAATACAAAAGGATGAGAGGATCATCATAAGATTCTTAGTTAGTGGGATCTTGATCAAAAATTTGGTAGGATGGAAGGGTTTGTTCTTGATCTTTATTTGTTTTAGGACTCATTTCTTCTGATTTTGGATCATCCTCTTGACATGGGGAAGGATTTTAGATGTGCATGGGAGATTCTTGGAATGTTTCAACCCTTTGGCCTGATTAGAAAGGATTTTGAATGAGACTCTCTGTGATAGGAGTATATGATGTGATTGGGTCTTGAATTTCTGAAGCATGGAAAGGAGTAGCATCATGGCTTGGATTAGATTGGATTTATATTATGGATAGCCCTTGGGAGGTTGTGTTATTAGATAGAGATGGCATGGAATGGTCTTGTGTGACTTCAGGGGATGATGGAATGGTGGATAGATATGGTTGATTTGGGCTTTGGTTGAAAGGGATTTGATTTTGGTTGAAAGGAGTATGATTTTGGGTGAAAGAGGTTTGATTTTGGTTGAATGAATTTTGATTTGGACTTTGGTTGAAAGGGGTTTGATTTTGGTTGAAAGAGGTTTAAATGTTGGGTTGGCATGAATTTTGATTTGGACTTTGGTTGAAAGGGGTTTGATTTTGGTTGAAAGAGGTTTGAATGTTGGGTTGATGTGAATTTTGTTTTGGACTTTGGTTGAATGGGGTTTGATTTTGGTTGAAAGGGGTTTAATTGTTGGGTTGATATGAATTTTGATTTGGACTTTGGTTGAAAGGGGTTTGATTGTTGGGTTGATATGATTGGTATGATTGATATAGTGGGTTAAAAGAAAAAGAAGGTTTACATGACTCTAATGCTGGTTGAACTGAGGTAGGAATGATTTTGTTTAAGAGTGAAGGTTGGCATGTTTGAATGGTCTCACAAGAAGAAGAAGGTTGGCCTGATACTGATTCCCTTGTGGTCATTGATTCTCTCATCATTTTTTCTAACCAACCCCTATGGTTGTTAGGACTAGTCATGTCTATCATTTGTTGTTGCAAAGTCTTGATTTTTTGAGCTAAGGTTTCTATGGATGGCGATGGAATATGAATGGAAGGGATGAATTCTACACCTTCCCTCTGAAATGTATAATGTCAATCCATGATATTTTCTTGATTGGTTTGGACCTAGGATCACAACATATAAGATGTTTTCTCCATTTCTTTGAATGTGACAATGTTTGATTTGTTGAACTTGACAAACTTGTTTGAGTTGAGGTTGAGTTTGATTGATCTTCTAATTGTGATTTGGACGTTTGGGGTATGACTTTCTAGGATAATTATGCAAATGACGACGGACTAAGATAGACGTATATGAAGTCTAGACAAGGACTAAAATGAAGATTATAATGGCACTAAAATGAACTAGGAGGTTAATGGGACACAAATAAGGACTTATACAAAGATTATGATGACATATATGGGAAGTCTATGAGAATGATAATGAGGACGATGCAAGGACTTATGCAAGGACTAAGGGCATATATGAGGATGATAATGGGGATGATAATAAGGACTAAGGACGTATATGAGGACAATAATGGGGACAATAATGAGGACTATGCAAGGACTTAGCAAAAGTAAGGATGTAAATACAGACTATATGAGGACGACAATGAGGACTATGCAAGGACTTCCTATGGTCACAAGTATGTAAATTTTTGAGTTTGTAGGCTTGTCTGATGTTTCAAGGTAAAATTTGTTTCTAGTAATTCTGTTTGTAGGACAAGTTTGTTGTTTTACAAATCTAAGAATAGTTTTTTGAAGTTAGGTATAGCTGACTAAACTGTGTTTTGACCAACTTTGAGAATTCAGAGATATGCAAGATAGGGCCTGAAATAGCCCGAATACTGACTCAATACTGGTCTGGTACAATGATACATATAAAAGCATAGAATACAATCTTAGGATGGAAAGTGGACACCATTCAATGAGGCCCCCACAGCAAAATACCGAAACAAGATGAACAGATAGAGAGTCTGGCAGCACTGGCTCCACTCCACGGCACACACTTCTCGGGCATGTCAATCTCTCTTACCCTGAAGATCTGAAGATCTTATTACCAAGATATTTTTGTCTCATAATGCAAGGTACATGAGGGGTATCTATGGGGTACGATCTGCACTCCCAGAATCACTAAATATAGGATTTGGGCTACTAAGTTGGTTCTTATTGTAAAATTTTGACGGGTCCCGATCCAACGATGGATTCTTAGAGCAAGCCACTTAAGATTTTAGTTGAGCTTATCAGTGCAGTGAAGGCCCCCACATATGTCGAATTCACTCAACACTCTAGACGCCTGACCAATATATTTATATAGCGGCTTGAAAAATCCGCTTGAGAGTACACTGGGAGAGATGATATCCCCAATGCATCCCAATTCAAAGTACCTCTATGGGGTGATGAAATCACCAGTCAAAGATACCCCTCACTACTAAAATAAAAAAATTGGGTGTTGTTATCACCTTCTCCCTTTCTCCCAAGACCTCAAAGGTGGGTGGAAAGGTAGTTGATGCAACATTAGGTCCACCCCAAACACGATAAAAAGTTATTTCCCTTAAGAAAAAAGAAATGTGAGTTATTCTATTGAGCAGGCTGATTCACGTTCATTTTAAAACCCAAATTTATGTGTGAGATCTGCATGTGCATGCCAATTTTAACCAGATTTATTTTAAGCCCAAAAATGAAGTGTGATAACATGCATGTCCATTTTAACCAGGTTTATTTTAAGCCCAAAACTGAAGTGTGATAGCATGAGTGATTATGATTCAGTAATAATCTGATCCTCTGTAAATTTGCCACATGCTGCAAACAGATAATCAGTAACCCAAGAAAATTCACAGAAAACAGAAGATTAACAATAACAAAAAATGAATGTGTAATGATACCTGAGAGATTGTGGGATTCTGTATGATCAATTGCATAATTCTGACAGAGCGATTGCGTAATTATGATAGAGAGATTACGTGATCCTGACAGAGCGATTGCATGATCCTAACAGAGCGATTGCGTGATACAAAGATAGACCAAATAAAAAAAATAAAGAAAGCTAATTCTGATTTGGAACCTGCAAAACAGATTGTGATGCCCTAGCAAGAACTCTCATTATCCATTCTATGTTAAGCAAATCGTATTTTACTCTATACGAGAGAACTATACTATTGTATCTGTCAATGGCTAGTTGGTCCTCTAGATCTCGTATTTTCTTTTCTGCCCCAAGGATTTGCTGATAGCGTCTGGCTTGTCTTCTTTGTTCCTTCATCCTCCTGGCACTTGAAATCCTGAATTGTACCTTACGTGCTATAAAATCTTATAATTAAAGCATGCAATAAATATAAACCATATTCAGATTTAACAAAATTATTACAGAATCTAGACAAAACAGAATGCAGATAATGAGAAAAATCAGAAAAATGGAACGCATAACCCAACTAATTAATGCGTAATAAGATCTACTTGATTGCATGACAGAGTAAAGGCTTTTGCATGATGGGGTTCGCACGAATGTGTGACCCCATGTGATTGATTTCTTGAGCCTATCTTTGTGATTATGTGATCCTGTCTAGGTGAATGCGTGATTCTATAAACGTGATTGCATGATCGTTGAATCTATTGTGCAATCCGTACAACCTGCAAAAAAATTAAAAATTTCATACGATCTACAAAATCACACAGAAAATAAAGAAGGTTAAATTGTTGTTAGTTCACATCGGGTTCACCAAAATATCATATGTAAAAATTCATTAATGCAATCAACTAGAAATCAAAGGGAGAAATCATGAATCCCTATCCTAATAGAATTCAAACAAACAGACAATGGAATAATGCAAAAGCAAGAAACAAGAATATAAAGTTTATCAATCAAATCCCCCTATTCCAAGACTGCATATAGCTTTCATTGCTCTTCTCTTCTTTGTGGTATGGTGGCTCTTAGATATAGCGCTGACAACTTGTAATTGACACAAAGATTCAAAGTTCGTGATTGTTGAAAATGGAGATTGAATGCTCAATTTATAGATAATTGGATGAGAATTGATTGAAAGGTGGAACAGATTGATCAAGAGGTGAAACTCGGGTGAGCTCACCTGCTGATTAATTGTTGAACTACTAATTTAGAGGTACAACAGAATAGATTAAATAGATTAAATGAGTCAACTGGTTGAGAAAAAACTGATTGAAAGATGAAAAAGGGTGATTGGAGGATAATTAATTGATGACAAAGAAAGCTTTAATTAGAAAAAGCTAACTAAAAGATAGAAATAGGAATTGAAGAGATAATTGAATTAATTAATTAATTGAAATAATCAATTATAATAGATTGAATAGTTAACTGATTGAAAGCTTATTGAGAGCTTTATTTGGAAAAAGCTAATAGGAAGAAAGAAATAGGAATTGGAAAGATAATGATTTAATTAATTAATTAATTTAGCATGTGCTTGCACTTTGACTTTGATTTTCAATTTAATCTTTGCATGCGATTTAATTCAAATATTGAATTTAGTTTAAATTCAATTTGTTATTTGAATATATTTAGAACTTGACTTTGATTTTCAATTAGATTTTTGAAATCATGCACATGTATTTGAAATTGGAGAAATTGGAAGAATATGAATTTGAATTTGAAATTAGAAGAAACTAGAAGAATAAATGTAATTAAATGAAATTAGATGAAATTAGATGAAATTAGAAGAATTAATGAAATTAAATGAAACTAGAAGAATTGAAATTAAATTAAATTAGAAGAATTAATTAGTTAATTAAATAATTTAAAGAAACTATTTAATTATTTAGAAATTGAATTTAATTAAATAATAAAGATGATTTAAATTAAAGAATTAAAATCATAATTAATTAAATAATAAATATTTATTTAATATTTAGAAAAGGGTTAATGATTAATTGAATAGAGAAAGAAATTGAAAAAGAAAATATTTAAATAATAAAGATTATTTAAATTGATTAAAAATCACAATTAATTAAATAATAATATTTAATTAACATTAGAAAATGGTTTAAATGATTAAATGATGACATAATTGAAAATAGAATAATTAGTAAGATGATTAAGAAATATGAAATTAGAAGAGTAAGATTAATTAACTTAATTAAATAATTAAAAAAATATTTAATCAATTGGAAGAATAATAAGTATGTGATTAATGAGACATTTTTAGGTGTCTACAGTGGCGTAACATCCAAGATTTAGATTAGTGCAAACAATTATAGATTTTGTCGATATACTGTTTAGAGTGATAAGAAGGCAACCTTCCCTCCGTGAGGAGAGATATTATCTTACACGTTGTGGTTGAAACCACCATTTTGTAAACCTCACAAGTTTATAAAATTTTCAACCAACAAGTTTGACATTGAATATGTAGAAAGAAACACAGTCAAAGAACAAGCTATAGCTGATCAAATTGATGATGCTCCTATGACAGATGATCATCCACTTATTACAAAGTTACTTGATGAATCAATATTCAACATGGGATCTACACATTTTTGGACTTTGTATTTTGATGGCTCCTACACACAAGGTGGTTCTAGCGTTGGCATTCTCTTTGTCATACTGCA
Source organism: Cryptomeria japonica (assembly GCF_030272615.1). Taxonomy (NCBI): domain Eukaryota; kingdom Viridiplantae; phylum Streptophyta; class Pinopsida; order Cupressales; family Cupressaceae; genus Cryptomeria; species Cryptomeria japonica. Next base: position 605,657,441 of record NC_081411.1, on the reverse strand, counting down.
AGGGGATTGTATACCGAAAGCTTACAAGATAAATTTTCTATGTACCAATGACATCACAGAATATGAAGCACTCCTTGTTGGACTACGTATGGTTATGCAATGGAAAATTCTAGAGTTACATGTTTTTGGTGACTCTTAGCAGTGATCAGACAAGTTAATGATAATTACAAGATAAAAGATGAAAACCTAATGACATACAAGAGAATGGTGGATGACTTCAAGTCTTATTTTATAACAATCATATTTGAACAAATTACCTGGGATGATAATTGAGCAACTAATGCAATGGCTATAATAGCATCCCTTGTGATAATGCCATGTAACATCACGTACTATGAATTTTTGGTAGAACCACTGTTGGAGCTTGCTTAGAATGTACCATAATCTGAGATGATATGCCAAGTATCGTAGCCTTGATATCTAGTGGTATGGATACATATATGCCTATTTACATGATAATAGCTTACCACTTGACCTATCCAATAAATCTCGTAAAACCTTTATACGTCGAGCCTCCTAGTATGTCATTTTAGCTAATACCTTATATCATCGGGGTCTTGATGGTACCTTAATTTGATGTCTTGAGCATGAAAAATACAACAATACCTTGTGAGAGGTTCATGAAGGTATATGTGGGACAAATTCAAGCAGTCCTACCCTAGCTAGGAAACTCTTGCGTACTGGTTACTATAGGCCTACCATGGAAAAATATGCTTATCATTTTGTCAAGAAATGAAAGTAATGCCAAATACACAGAGACTTGATACATGTGCCGGTATAAGAATTACAACCAATTGTTACATCTTGGCTCTTCTCTTAGTGGGTTATTGACCTCATGGGCAAAATCCATCCACCCTCATCAATGGCCATAAATTCATTATCACTGCTAAAAAATATTTCACAAAATGGATTGAAGTCATTCCTCTTACCCATGTCACTGGTAAACAAATTGTTACATGCATATTGAATACATCATATGCCGATATGGTGTCCCCCTTTTTATCATCACAAACAATGATCGTTCCTTCAAAAATTAGGATGCCTGTGAGCTTTATGAAAATTTTCATATCCAACACCATTTTTCAACACCATACTATCCTCAAGGTAATGGTTGAGTTGAGGCCTCTAATAAAAATATCTTGAGAATTCTTAAAAAGATGATCAATGAAGCTCGTCATGATTGGCATATCCAATTAAACCCCACCTTATGGGCTTATCGCACAAGTGTCCACACTCTGAGATGTGCTACTCAATACTCCCTTATTTATGTTGCTAAAGCCAGATTGCCTATTTGAGGTCGGGATACCTTCCTTGTGAGTATCTTTGTGCAATTTGATTAGTGATGAAGACTATAGATTATCCCGCTTGCATCAGTTAGAAATGCTAGATGAACGAAGACAAAATGCATTTAATCACCTCAAAGCATACTGGCATTACATGTCCAGAAGTTACAACCAAAGAGTTAAGCCATATGCATTTTAAATTGGTGATCTTGTCCTTGGAGAGAATCCAAAAAATCAGCAAGACAAAGAGAATAAGGGAAAGTTTGAACCTAATTGGCTAGGTCCATACATCATTATTGTTGTGTATGGATTAGGAGAATATCAGCTGGCTACTCCAAAAGGTGAATCACTTAAGGATCCGATTAATAGAATTCACCTTCATAGGTTTTACACTTGAGCATTTTAGAGAATTACTTTAAAAGTCTTGAAAAAATACAAATAAATCAGAAAAGGTCCTGAAAAATACAAAAAAAATTGAATTTAAAGTCCTAAAAAAATAAAAAATTAGAAAAAGGTCCTAAAAAAAAAAAGAATAAAAAAGGTCCTTAAAAAATACAAAAAAAAAAAGGTCCTAAAAAATACAAAAAATAAATAAACCAAAATCAGAAAAAGTCCCCAAAAAAGAGAAAAAAAAGGAAAAAAGAAAACAATAAAGGAAAAAAGAAAAGAAAAAAAGTGAATAATAAAAAAAAAAGTAATTTTTTTTTTGTCCATGTGTGAAAACCACTTCGGTGGCACCTTGGGCAAGTCTCATGGTGAAACTGGGCAATCAGTACCATGTGTAGGTACTCCGCTTCTCTCTCCTTTAGTACTCTACTTGATCATTCTCGTCCATACCCTTCCTATCGCACCATAATAATCTTTCCAACCCCATAATAGCTTGTGGATTATTTTGCATAACTTGTGCACACGTTGCTCCTATATAATAAGTTAATATTATCCCTCACTGGGGCACCTCCCCAACCTTAGTGATGGGTTGGGATATTTGGCATCTCATGAGTGGAGGAACTATTATCTCTATCTATCTTTTCACTCAAAAACTATAATAATTTTTCACTTGCACCGTCGATCCATACCACTTCACCTTTTCTTTGCAATAAAGCCATTTAGTTCATGGATGGATTACACTTTAGACAAGCATGTAGATTTGGATTTCAACAAGATCATGACGTGATGAGATTAAGATCGAGAAAACATAGCAACATCCTATCGACCTATCAAATCAAGTAGTTTAACTATTGTAGGCATCTAAAAATTGTCAACGCTTTAAGATGTCAGTGTTAGCTTCTTTTAGGGTTTTTGCATTTGCTAACACTTATTTTATGTCGCACATTCAATCTTTATCATCTAGCAATGTTGTTTAATTCCTATGCATTCTTTTACTATTTGGTTTCATCTTCTTGCATTTGAAGTCGATCTTGTCAATATCAATTTTGATTCTCAATTAGTGGTCGTGATCAATGTGTCATTTCAATTGGACATTGTTGTAACCCTAATCGATGTCAATTAGGGTTTTTTCCTAAATCTTTGTCATTTACAATATCAATCATCTTTGATCAATCAATTATTAATTTGGATCATTTTCAACCTTTTTATTAATCTTTGATCGATATTTCATCGATCTCAATCTGTAATGTCCACCAAAATACCCTAGAGAAATATACCATCTATCTAACAAATATAGATGATTTTTTTTTTAAACTACTACTCCTGTAACGCATATAACTGATTTCTAAAATATAAATAATCATTCATCCAATAGATACACATCTATTCTATTAACATAACAAACGATCGTAATACGCAAGCAAAAATATACACATAACATCTAATGATAAAACATTCCCTAGGGTATCTCAATGCCATTAATTAAATAATATAAACATATCAACATCACATCCATTACCATAATCAACTCTACTTAAAAATTTCCTTAAATCCATTTACTTCCTAATGCATAGAGGATAAGCTTTTACTTAACCATCATGAATGCAACCTATCAAATCCAATTTTTCCATTTTATGTTCATTTTAAGCACCAATGCCAACCGTTCCTAATCCACTTTTATTTACCATTAATTACATCATAAATCATACTACCTAAACATGTTTAATCCTTTTCCTTCCTATAATGATCATGCATGCATCTCATTAGCAATACCTAAATTCTTAACCAAGAGATAATCACAATTAAGAAATAATCAACTTTTTCCAATTAAGACCATATATTCCAATACATCCAAAATGACCAAACGACATCCTTATTTAACCATAAATACCATATCCAAGTTACATAATAGATCCAATAATGATTACAACCCTTTATTCTATTACATCATTCTTACTACATGAGATACAAGTTCATCTTACATCAAATACATAGCTTAATCAACAATTACAACTTTCTCTCAATTCTACAATTACAACTGTCATATGAATCGTAATACATAAATATGCTACAAAGATACATCCATAAGATACAATAGAAGAATCCACATTCATGCACAAGAGCATCCAATGAAGAACATCCCAATGGTAGTGTTGTCATAGGGATTTGCACCCGATGCAAGTATGAAAAACCTGTAATCCCGTGAAACATGGGACTACTCTCAGTCTATGGGAATCCTATTTGAGAGTAGACCTCCAGATAATAGGCCGACTCCTTTTAGATCACCTAAAACTAATTGAAAATCTGACTAGTAAAAAGGGGGAGGAGGATATGTAGAAAAACTAAAAATTAGGCTACTAAGGTGATCCACCAATGATAAAAATGATCCAAAATGCTTTCAAACTCAAAAATGCTCAAATATTGAAGCTATGCAATCTCACAACTCAACTACGCATGCTTGCAAAAATGATTAATATGAAAGGTCTAAAATTTTAAATGTTTGCAGAAGGAAAAAAATGGCATTTTCACAGTTGCAAACTTAAAAAATAACAACACATTCACTGACCTGCACTATAACATGTTGCATATGAACATAACATTGAGGTAATCAGATGGAAAGAAGGATTCCATAAAAATCACAAAATATGAACTCACACACAATGCTTGAACAACATAAATCTGGGAAGGAGATGAACTTCTTTATTGATCAAAAGGAGGTATTTGCATTACAAATCTGCTAAACTTGTAAGAAAATGAGTTACAAAAGTATGAAAATTGCTGCCACTGCAGGTACAAACTCCAAAACTAGAGAATAATGAGTGAGAAAGAATGACTTATACAATCCACCTCAAAAATTCAAATTTTGAATTTTGGCTCCAAAACTGGATGACCTTCAAGCCCTTACTCAAACCAAGGACATAATTGAAAGACAACTCTCCTCAAACTGCATAAAAGAGTTGTCAAAATGAAGACAACCTCTTGGGGTTGAATGCAACAAGAAATCTCACAAAATTAGGGATGTAGCTACATGAATCAGGTAGTTGACCCCCTCAAATCTCTTTTTAACTGATTCTTAACCCTCTACGACTCTTTAACTGAACTCAAACTACCAATTAGGTGACAAATCACCTATTTTACCTCCACATGTTAAAAAGAACTCTAAAACAATGAAGTTATCTCCTAGACTCAAGTTAGAACTCCAAAAGTAACCTAGTCTTCTCTTTTTAACTCATGGCTTTAAAGACTAACGTACCCCTCTCCTGCATTTCAAAATATCATTTATTTAAGGTGATTTACAAATGTCACCTAAAATAAATATTTACAAATTTAATTAAAAAAATGAAAGGAGTACACCTTAAAACCTAGAAGGTCTAATGACTATTTCTTATTTAAGTGAACAAACACTTAAAAGAAACACAAAATGAAAGATATGACCTATGCATGAATAAATCTTTTTAAAAGAAAATCAAAAAGATTTTATTTTAATCAGGTTACACTTAGGGTTTAAAACCCAAAAACAAAGAAAAGATGAAGATATTCCATCATTATTACATTTGCATCTTTGGGTGCAAGCGACCACCATGTTGAAACCCTAGGGCTTGGGATCAAATGCATCCATTTGCTGCTATAAATGGTGGTTTTGAAAGTTTTTTTAACAAGAAATCAAGGCAAGCTCTTGTCTGTTTTGGATCTACTCACTTTATGAAGGATTTTTACATTTCATCTTATTCTTGTATAATGCCCATTATTAGCTTATTAAAATGTCGATTAATTGGGTTTGTTGAATGTAACTTTGCTTTTGTACAACTTTGGAGAGTATCTTTGTGACTATGATTGATCTTTATCCATCTAGTTGATGTTTTGCTCACGGTTTTGTGCTTTGTATAGCCTTGAAGATGCTGCTATCAACAGTCTTTTACGCTGCTCTTAATACTTCTTTTACTAATAGCCTCTTTCACGATTCAAAAAAATGTGAAAAATGACTGTATTGTCCCTGATTTGAACTATCAAAAACTTGAAGAGTTTCTTCCTTATATGCTCCTTTTGGGTCCTTTGGTATGTTACAGGTCACTCTCTTGATATGACTACTATAATGTAATTGTCTTAGAGCTGTTTGGAGCTACCTTTGATGATAATTTGTATATCATTTATGCTTTCTATAGTGCTTTGGCTATATCAAATCTTTAAAGTGGCACTGTCCCTTATCATTGACTGTGCTTTTGATTGTAGCACAACGGAGGCTACTCTTGAAGTTGTGGACAACATTATAGCTATATTTCCTTCTCTTTTAAACTGTTATTGCCTTCTGAACATGTGGTCATTGTAATGGTGTTGAGGCTACCATAGGGTTTCTTTGAATTCTCTACTCTGGGTGACTGTTAGAGCTCTCATTTTGACATTGAGGTTGCCTTTTCAAACTATCTTTAATCATTGACTGCTATCAAAATTTGTATTTTGATGATGTAGATTAGCTTTATTTTCCCCTTTGAGCTTTTATAAAAATTAGATAAAACTATTGTCATCCCCTGAAGATGGTCTAATATTGAATGTCTTACCATTATTTGATCTTGTACTCTTTTGGCTTGGTATGACTGATTCTTTTATTTTGGATCCGGCCGCAAAATGATTGTGAGTAAAGCTTCTTATCTGTACTTCTTACTGATTTTGTTTGTGATGATTTGCAAGAATCACTTTTCTTTTTCATTTTGGAGCATGTACAAGATTATGCATCTCCTCGATAGGTCTGAGACTATTATTTGGAGTGAAACCCTTTATTTGTTTGACTTAATAACCGCTCCAAAAGACTTCTAAGTGTATTTTTTTAATTTGTGAAGCCCTATGACTGCACATTCACAATCTTGCTAATAACACTTGGATGGTCACTTCCACAGGTCCACATTTACTCTTTATTGCCTGTTAATATGTCCCTAAAGTTTCATTAATGCCTCTAATTATTTCTTTTGATGATTGTCATTAGGAAATAGAAACAAAGATGCAACAAGGACTATTGACCCTGTGATTCAAAACTTATAGCCCTGAGGTTTTTTTTACTATTATATGGCAAAGATGCATTTGTCAAAAGTTATGACTGTCTTTTGTAGAAAATGCTCACTATGTTGATCTTCAATAATCTTTGGCTTTGCTAACCCCTCTTTATCTTTGTCTTCTACATCTTGACTATTTTTTCTTATGAATTAGGCTACTAGCTTGTCAAAGAGATATATTTTAATCTTCATATTGCCGTTTTGATAGAGATTCATTGTTGTTTGTCCCTCATTCTTTTGATGTGATCTTGATGACTGCAATAGGTTTTACTATAAAAAACTGCATTATTGGTTTTCATTCCCACTTTGATGTGATTGTGACTATCTTTTCTGTGAATGGTGTTCAAGTAATGGTTCTAAGGCCACATATGGCCCTTGGCTCTGATTACTTTGTGAGCGAACTCTCACAATATGTTTGCTGAGAAAATATCTGCCTTTAAGACCATGGAATAGGTAGCAAGACCAAACTTTACCATCTTCTCTTAACATCTTATTCACTGTCATTGCTTTGATGCTTAATCACTGAATTTTTGAGACATGATATTTATTGTGACTGTTCATCCATTCTTGGGTGCTACTTAGATTGTATCTTGTATTTGCACTGTGATTTGTTTTTGATAGTCATCTCTCATTTAATAAATTTTGTATATAGACTGACTGTCATCTCTGTTTTGACAAACTTTTGATTTTTTCTCTTGAACATGCATTATGATTGTGTTTAACAAGGATCCTATATATCAAAATTATCATTGATCTTTAATGGTCATTGTCATGACTGTAGAAAGCTTACTGACTGTTTTAAAATGCTTATAGTTGCATTCTTCATCTACGCTTGAAGACCTCAGATAGTATGCTCGACTACTATTTTGTGGTTGTCATTTATCCATATGGTATTCATTTCTAGGCTCTCATTTATATCACTATTTTGCATCTTCATTATACACTACCCTCGAGCTAGTTGCTAGCCCTTTGAACTTCTCTTAGCTAAAAACCACTGTGATTGAGAAGATTTGAGACTCTTTCCTCTTCCATTGTCAAAAGTTACTCACTATGGCTTCATGATTATATGTCTCTTAACTTCTCTTGTGCCTTTATTGAAGTTGTTCTATAACTATGATTGTTCTTTCAATCATCCCTGTCATAGTGTTTTCCTTGATTGCTCATTTTATGTTTGGACTGTCTTATGCCTTTCATGTACTTGCAAATGAAATATCTTGACTTAAATATTTTTAGCATTGTCACAGACACATTCTATGTTGTGTATCTTATCTTTGTCTTAGACCTGTCATTTATATGCGATGATACTATGTCTCTTTCTCAAAATTGTTATTTCATGTTCTTGAATAAACTTTCATTTAATGATAGCACCTATATGCTTCAGTAGTGCATAGTGAATAACTTTGTCAATGTTTAGTTCACTATCCTTACATTGTTACTACTCTCAAGTCACTTAATTAATGTGATTGGTGAGATATACAACTATTCTTCATAGTACCATGATTCATGCTCAACACTGTACTTTTGATTTTCCATGTTAATTTTGTAGCTTGTAACTATTCATGATGTCTTCCTTGACTGTATCTTCTCATTGATACTCTTTGAGACTATCTGTTGCCATTGCATTGTTTGGAATTTCATATGTTGGCATGCTAGGCTCGACCCTTCTCGGTGCCACATTTTAACCCACACTATAATTTGATAAATAAAATTACTTTTCCTGTATCTACACTTGAAGCAAACAAGCTAGACAAAAGCAATGCATATCTGATTTCTTTTGATGATTTGATATGATATTTGTCTCCTGATATTTATATGGCATGTTGACTATTAGTATGAATATGAGGGATGTATTATATGTTTTTATATGCATGTGTATATAATAAATGATGGCTCTCATTGCTCTAACACAATTTTTCTCAAATGCATATACTCAGATGGATACAAGTTGGACGGTGAACCAAGGATAACACAAGGGAATTCAACTAGGACTTGCCATTCAGTTAGTGACAAGTCACCCTCTCTTATGTACATTTACATTTTATTCATTTATAAATACATAGTATCTTCTTTATATGCATACATATCAGTTAGTCTTGTGGCTTGTGTGAGAAATTACACATTCATATCAATAAAGACTACTCTTTTAAAAAAAAAAATGTGTACTCTCATATTGTTCTGAATTACAAATCATTAAAATATAATTTTCTTTTCTCTTTCAGTGCACACGAATGTAATAATAGCAGAATAAATATGTACCTTTTATATGTTAAAAACACTAAAGCTCTACCTGATTGAGCTTGCTAGCAAAAATAGGTAACATTCATGGCGATATCTGTTATATGTTTGCCTACTAAACATCTTGACCATCTGCCTAAGACTATTCATTAGGCACAAAGTCACTGTAACTTTCTGAAAAACTAAAAACACATTAAAAAAACACTGGAAAAGAGTAGAGGTGTGTGGTTTATGGCAGTGATCTTGACACCTTACTGTCATAAATTATACATGTGTATTTGATAGATTAGGGCAGGGCAACAACAAAACACCTCTTCTGAAACACTGCATACTATTATAATTTACTATAGCTATAAGGAGGAGATATGTGTTGTGTGTGACAAGGAATAATTGAATTCTTTATTTTATATATTGGATACATTCCTTTCGTAAATACAATGCATTACAGTAGTATCATCTTTATTTCTCCTTCAGGACTTTGCACAAGGCACTTAGAGAAATTGAAAAACTACAACTAAAAACATATCCTACACTAACAACAAGACCAAGCTTAGCTAAACAAAACCCTTTACATGATGATTGAAATAGCTTCCCTTTCTTCTCTATTTATAATGACTTGAATGCTTTAGGATAGCTAAGGAAAAATGATACATAGAAAAATATGCAACAAGATGAAGTAATATCCCATGAAAGAGGTGAACAAGTCCACCTACCTGATGAAACTAATCATATGCTTTGTTGCTCCAAAGAGGATAAGAGAGTTGGGCAAACTCTTGTCGAGCTGCAAATGCATCCTTGACACCATATCCAACAAAAGCTTCATGTGTGGGTGCTTTATTGGACTCCATCTAGGTCGAGTACCTAAAAGGACAACCTCTTATAAGGACAAAGCTTGGGATTTCCTTACTGAACTCTTTCTCATGGACTACCATCCTATCATCTTGTTGGTTAGAAAGATCAATCTCCTGTGACTATCTTGGTGAAAAATAAGCAACCTCCTCCTTATGATCATGTTGTTCATGGCTATCCTCATTCCAAAACACGTCCTTCTCAATGTCTTCTTCACTTTTATGAGTAGGAGTACTTCTATCTCATTGAACTCTGAAGCATTTTGATTTGGATCAAAATTACCCTCTTGAGGTTGATTATAAGGATGATTAGGTTGTCATGAGGGTTGTGTAGGGGTGGGTGGGTGGTACACACATTGGGTATGTTGGTTTGTTGCTGTTAATGAGTCATTTGGAGAAGAACCAACATTTTGGTTGGTTGGATATGGATGGTAAGAGGGTGAAGGAGCTACATTATCATGGTATGGAGGGTAATAATAAGAATTTTCTTGAAAACTTGACATCCTTAATCATATAAAGAGCTATAGACTAAAATGGAGGAATTAAGTTTAAAGAATATACCAACACTTGGCCTTGGAAACTAGAAGATTTGAACCATGAGTCACTAGGTGTATGAGTAAAACTTGCCTCCAAAGTCTAGAAACATTGATGTTCACACCAAAATAGCAGCTAAGGTGGCCTTCTATGAAATCAAAAAACTTCAACACTCCCACTAGGCATGCCAAAAGCTGTTGTCATAGTGATTTGCTCCCAATGCAAGTGTGAAAAACCTGCAATCTCATGAAACATGGGACTACTCTCACGATGTGGGTATCCTATTTGAGATTAGACCTCTAGATTATAGGCCAACTCCTTTTAGATCACCTAAAACTAATTGAAAATCTGACTTGGGAAAAAGGGGGAGGAGGATATGTAGAAAAACTAAAAATTAGACTACTAAGGTGATCCACCAATAATAAGAATAATCTAAAATGCTTTCAAACTCACAAAATGCTCAAATAGTGAAGCTATGCAATCTCACAACTCAACTATGCATGCTTGCAAAAATAATTCATATGAAAGGTCTAAAATTTTAAATGTGTGTAGAAGGAAAATAATGGTGTTTTCATAGTTTCAAACATTAAAAATAACAATATATTCATTGACCTGCACTATAACATGATGCATATTAACATAACACTGAGAGAATAAGATGAAAAGAAGAATTCCATAAAAATCATAAAAATTGACTCTAAGAACTCACACACAATGCTTGAACAACTCAAATCTGGGAAGGAGATAAACATCTTTATTGATCAAAAGGAGGTATCTACTTTACAAATCTGCTAAACTCATAAGAAAATGAGTTACAAAAGTATGAAAAATGTTGCCACTGTAGGTACAAACTCTAGAACTAGAGAATAATGAGTGAGAAACAATGACTTATATAATCCACCTCCAAAATTCAAATTTTGATTTTTGGCTCCAAAATTGAATGACTTTCAAGCCCTTCCTCAAACCAAGGATATAACTGAAGGATAACTCCCCTCAAACTACATAAAAGAGTTGTCAAAATGAAGACAACCTCTTGGGGTTGAATGCAACAAGAAATGTCCAAAATTAGGGATGTAACTGCATGAATCAGGTAGTTGACCCCCTCAAAACTATCCTTGACTGATCCTTAACCCTCTACGACTCTTTAACTGAACTCAAACTATAAATTAGGTGACAAATCACCTATTTTACCTCCACATTTTAAAAAGAACTCCAAACCACTGAAGTTATCTCCTAGACTCAAGTTAGAACTCCTAAAGTAACTTAGTCTTCTCTTTTTGACTCATGGCTTTAAAGACTAACGTACCTCTCTCCTGCATTTCAAAATATCATTTATTTAAGGTGATTTATAAATGTCACCTAAAATAAAGATTTACAAATTTAAAACAAAATGCGAGTGCACCTTAAAAACTAAAAGGTCTAATGACTATTTCTTATTTAAGTGAACAAACACTTAAAAGAAACACAAAAGGAAAGATACGACCTATGCATGAATAAAGCTTTTTTTTTTAAATCATAAATATTTTCTTTTAATAGTGTTACACTTAGGGTTTAAAACCCTAAAACAAAGAAAATATGAAGATATTCCATCATAACTTCATTTGCATCTTTGGGTGCAAACAACTACCATGCTGAAACCCTAGGGCTTGAGCTCAAATGCATCCATCCATTGCTATAACTAGTGATTTTGAAAGTTTTTTTAACAAGAAAGCAAGGTAAGCTCTTGTTTGTTCAAGATTTGCTCATTTTATGAAAGATTTTTGCATTTCATCTTAATCTTGTATATAGCCTATGATTAGCTTATGAAAATGCCGATTAACTGGGTTTGTTGATTGTAACTTTGTGTTTGTACATCTTTGGAGAGTATCTCTATGACTATGACTGATGTTTCTCCATCTAGCCGATGTTGCGCTCACTGTTTTGTGCCTTGTATAGCCTTGAAGATGCTGCTATCAACAATATTTTACACTGCTCTCAATACTTCTTTTATTGATAGCCTCTCTCATGATTCAAAAAAACGTGAAAAATGATTGTAGTGTCCCTGATTTGAACTCTGAAAAACTTGAAGAGGCTATTCCTTGTATGCTCTTTTTGGGTCCTTTGGCATGTTACAGGTTTGTCTCTTGATATTATTGCTATAATGTAACTACCTTAGAGTTGTCTTGAGCTACCTTTGATGATAATTTGTATATCAATTATGCTTTCTACAGTGCTTTTACTTTATCAAATCGTGAAAGTGGCATTGTCCCTTATCATTGACTGTGCTTTTGATTGTAGCACAACTGAGGGTTCTCTTGAAGTTGTGGACAAGATTACAGCTCTATTTCTTTTTCTTTTAAACTATTATTACCTTTTGAATATGTTCTCATTGTAACTATGTTGAGGCTACCATAGGGTTTCTTTGAAATCTCTACTCTGGGTTATTGTTAGAGCTCTCATTTTGACATTGAGTCTGCATCTTAAAAATGTCTTAAATCATTGATTGCTATAAAAAAATTTATTTTGATGATGTAGATTGGCTTTATTTTCCCCTTTGAGATTTTAGAAAAATAAAATAAAACTAATGTCATCCCCTAAAGATGGTTTATTACTGAATGTCTTGCAATTATTTGACCTTGTATACTTTTGGCTTGGGATGATGTATTCTTTTATTTTGGATCCTACCACAAAATGACAGTGAGGAAAGCTTCTTATCTTTACTTCTTACTGATTTTGGTTGTGATGATCAGCAATAATCACTTTGCTTTTTCATTTTGGACCGTTTATAAGATAATGCTTCTCCTTGACAGGTTTGAGACCGTTATTTGGAGTGAAATCCTTTGCTTATTTTATTTAATAACCGCTCCAAAAGACTTCTAACTGTATTTTTCTATTTATGAAGCCCTATGACTGCATATTCATGATCTTCATAATAACACTTGGATGATCACTGCCATATGCCTGCATTTACTCTTTATTGCCTGTTAATTTGTCCCTAAAGCTGCATTAATGCCTCTAATTCTGTCTTTTGATGATTGTCATTAGGAAACGAAAAACAAAGATGCAACAAGGACTATTGACCGTGTGATTCAAAACTTATAGCCCTAAGGTTTCTTTTTACTGTTATATGGTAAAGATGAATTTGTCAAAAGTTATGAGTGTCTTTTTGTAGAAAATGCCTATTGTATTGGTCTTCAATAATTTTTGGCTTTGCTAACCCCTCTTTTATCTTTGTGTTCTACATCCTGGCTACTTTTTCTTATGAATTAGGATGCTAGCTTATCAAAGAGATATCTTTTAATCTTCATACTACCCTTTTGACAAAGATTCGTTATTGTTTTTGCCTTGTGCTTTTGATGTGATCTTGATGACTGCATTAGCTTTTACTATCAAAAATTGCATTATTGGTTTTCATTCCCACTTTGATGTGACTGTGACTATCTTTTCTATGAATGGTTATCAAGTAATGGTTCTAAGACCACATATGGCCCTTGGCTCTGATTACTTTGTGATAGAACTCACAAAATATGTTTGCTAATAAAATATCTACCTTTAAGACCATGGAATAGGCAACAAGACCGAACTTTACCATCTACACTTAACATCTTATTCACTGTCATTGCTCTGATACTTGATCACTGAATGTTTGAGACATGATATTTATTGTGATTATTCATTTATTCTTGGGTGTTGCTTAGACTGTATCTGATCTTTTCACTACAATTTGTTTTTTATAGTCATCTCTCATTTAATAAACATTGCATATAGGCTGACTATCATATCTATTTTGACAAACTTTTGATTCTTTCTCTTGAACATGCATTATGATTGTGTTTGACAAGGAGCCTATTTATCAAAATTATCACTGATCTTTAATGAGGATTGTTCTCTTCCATTTTGATAAGGCATTTATTTGTTAAATAAAGCTTTCCTCTAAATATTTTCATGCTCTTGTGATTCAAGACTCTAATTATAGTATTTCATGAAGAGAACTGACACCTTCTTCCACCTTTTTCATCCTTCATGAGGCTCCTATTGTAAATGATGTCACTATCTTCAACTTGGACAAACAATATATTGATATATTTTTTATGTTTGGGCATAGGTCATGGTGCCTATGACTGTTGTAGTTGATTTCTCCATGATCGTTGTCATGACTGTAGCAAGCTTATTGGCTGTTTTAAAATGTGTATGGTTGCATTCTTCATCTAGGCTTGAAGACCTTTGATAGTATGCTCTGCTACTATTTTATGGCTATCATTTATCGGTATGGTCTTCATTGCTAGGATCTCATTTATATCACTATTTTGCATCTTCATTATACACTACCCTTAAGCTAGTTGATAGCCCTTTGAACTTCCCTAAACTGAAAAACACTATGATTGAGAAGTATGAGACTCTTTCCTCTTCCACTGCCAAAATATGCTCACTATGGCTTCATGATTATATGTCTCTTAACTTCTCTTGTGCCTTGACTGAAGTTTTTCTATAATTGTGACTGTTCTTTCAATCATCCCTATCATAGTGTTTTACCTAATTGCTCATTCTATGTTTGTATTGTCTTATGCCTTTCATGGACTTGCAAATGAAATGTCTTGACTTAAATATTTTTAGCATTGTCACAGACACATTCTATGTTGTGTATCTTATCTTTGTCTTAGACCTGTCATTTATGTGCAATGATACTATCTCTCTTGCTCAAAGCCGTTATTTCATGTTCTTGAATAAACTTTCATTTAATGATTACACCTATATGCTTCAATAGTGGACAGTGAATAACTCTGTCAATGTTCAGTTCACTATCCTTACATTGTTACTACTCTCAAATCACTTAATTAATGTGATTGGTGAGATATATTGTTATTCTTCATAGTACCATGATTCATACTCAACACTGCACTTTTGAGTTTCCATGTTAAATTTGGAGCTTGTAATTGTTCACAATGCCTTCATCGACTGTATCTTCTCATTGATACTCTTTGAGACTATCTATTTCCATTGTACTGTTTGGCTTTTCATATGTGGGCATGTTGGGCTCAACCCTTGCGAGAGCCACATTTTACCCCACATGCTATAATTTGATACACAATAACATTAATTTTCATGTATCTTCACATGAAGCAAACAAGTTAGAGAAAAACAATGCATATCTAATTTCTTTTGATGATTTGATCTGATATTTGTCTCCTGAGATGTATATGGCATTCTGATTGCTAGTATGCATATGAGGGATGTATTATGTGTTTTTATATGCATGTATATATAAGAAATGATGGCTCTCATTTCTCTAACACAATTTTCCTCAAATGCAGGTACTTAGATGGATGCAAGTTGGGCAATGAACCAAGAATAACATAAGGGAACCCAACTAGGACTCATCATTCAGGAAATGATGAGTCACCCTCTCTTATTTACATTTACATTTACATTTAATTCATTTATAAATACATAGTATCTTATTTATATACATACATATCAGTTAGTCTCATGGCTTGGGCGAGACATTACACATTCATATCAATAATGACTACTCTTTAAAAAAAATGTGTCCTCTCATATTGTTCTAAATTACAAATCATGAAAATGTAATAATAGCAGAATAAATATGTACCTTTTGTATGTTAAAACCACTAAAGCTCTACTTGATTGAGCTTGCTAGAAAAAATAGGTAACATTTATGATGACATCTATTATATGTTTGTCAGCTAAACATCTTGACCATCTGCCTAAGACTATTCACTGGGCACATAATCACTGTAACTTTTTGAAAACTGAAAAACACATATCAAAAACACTGCAAAACTCTCTCTTTTCCTCTCAAAACCTGTCCTAACTTATTGAGTATAGGTGTGTGGTTTATGTTAGTGAGATTGACACCTTATTGTCATACATTATACATGTGTATTTGATAGATTAGGGCAGGGCAACAACAAAACACCTCTTCTGAAACACTGCACACTGTTATAATTTATTGTAGCTATAAGGAGAAGATATGTGTTGTGTGTGATAGGGAATACCTAAATTCTTTGTTTCATATAATGGATACCTTACTTTTGTAACTAAAATGCATTACAATAGTATGATCTTTATTTCTCCTTCAAGACTGTGCACAAGGTACTTAGGGAAAATGGAAAACTACAACTAAAAAACCTATCCTACACTAACAACAAGACCAATCTTAGCTGAACAAAACCATTTATAGGATTACTGAAATAGATGCCCTTTCTTCTCAATTTATAATGACTTGCATGCTTTTGGACAAATAAGAAAAAATGATGCACAAAAAAATATCCAACAAGATGAAGTACTAGCCTCTAAAAGAGGTGAACGAGTCCACCTACCTGATCAAACTAATCATATTCTTTATTTCTCCAAAGAGGATAAGAGAGTTGGAAAAACTCTTGTCGAGCTTCAAATGCATCCTTGACACCATCTCCAACTAAAACTTCATGTGTGGGTGCTTTATTGGATTCCATATGGGTTGAGTATTTAATAGGACAACCTCTTGTAAGGACAAATCTTTTGCTTTCCTTACTGATCTCTTGCTTATGGATTGCTATCCTATCATCTTACTGGTTAGAAAGATCAATCTCCTGTGACTGTCTTCATGAAAAATAAGCAACCTCCTCCTTATGATCATGTTGTTCATGGCTATCCTCATTCCAAAACATGTCCTCCTCAATTTCTTCTTCACTTTTCTGAGCAGGAGGACCGGTTTTAGACTTAATGCATCTCTCATCAGACTTTGATAAAACATCAACAATGCTCTCTACAACTATAGGCTTTGAATTGAGAATTTGTTTAGCTTGAACAACAATCTCTTTCACAAGAACATTCTCTTCTTCTTCATATTGCTTCAAATCTTCATCATTGTCAACAAAATAAGATAGCTCACTAGATGGAAAGATCAAATCTTCCTTCTGGTTTCCCAAAACATAAATTTCTCTTTCAAAAGAGGGAAGCAAATGTCCAAACAACGAGATAGCCTCTTCCAACACACTTTTAATCAATGCAACAACCTCTTGCTCCTCTGAACACCAGAAAGGAAGTTGCTTGCTAAGATTATGCAAATCAACTTCATGGGAAGTTTTTTGACTTGAGAGAATGGACTCACCCCCACCAAGATCATATTCTTCCTTTTACTCCATGTCTGATTCTTCTAGTTTATTGATACAAAAGGGGTTGATAAGAATGTGATCCACCAATGATAAGAATGATCCAAAATGCTCAAATATTGAAGCTATACAATCTCACAACTCAACTATGCATGCTTGCAAAAATGATTCATATGAAAGGTCTAAACTTTTAAAAGTTTGCATAAGGAAAACAATGGTGTTTTCATAGTTTCAAACATAAAAAAAAATAACACATTCACTGAACTACACTATTATCATGTTGCATATGAACATAACACTAAGGCAATAAGATCAAAAGAAGGATTCCATAAAAATCACAAAAATTCACTCTAAGAACTCACACACAGTGCTTGAACAACACAAATCTGGGAAGGACATGAACTTCTTTATTGATCCAAAGGAGGTATCTACATTACAAATCTGCTAAACTCATAAGAAAATGAGTTACAAAAGTATGAAAAATTGTTGCCACTGCATGTACAAACTCCACAATTAGAGAATAATGAGTGAGAAAGAATGACTTATACAATCCACTTCCAAAATTTGAATTTTGAATTTTGAATTTTGGCTTCAAAACTGAATGACCTTCAAGCACTTCCTCAAATCAAGGACATAACTGAAAGATAACTCCCCTCAAACTGCATAAAAGAGTTGTCAAAATGAAGACAACCTCTTGGGGTTGAATGCAACAAGAAATCCCCCAAAATTAGGGATGTAACTGCATGAATCAAGTAGTCGACCACCTCAAAACTCTCCTTGACTAATCCTTAACCCTCTAGGACTCTTTAACTAAACTCAAACTACCAACTAGGTGACAAATCACCTATTTTACCTCCACATGTTAAAAAAAACTCCAAAACACTGAAGTTATCTCCTAGACTCAAGTTAGAACTCCAAAAGTAACTCAATCTTCTCTTTTTGACTCATGGATTTAAAGACTAACGTACCACTCTCCTGCATTTCAAAATATCATTTATTTAAGGTGATTTATAAATGTCACCTAAAGTAAAGATTTACAAATTTAATAAAAAAAATGCAAGGAGTACACCTTAAAACCTGAAAGGTCTAATGACTATTTCTTATTTAAGTGAACAAACACTTAAAATAAACACAAAAGGAAAGATACGACCTATGCATGAATAAAACTTTTTTCAAGAAAATAAAAAAGATTTTATTTTAATCGGGTTACACTTAGGGTTTAAAACCCCAAAACAAAGAAAAGATGAAGATATTTCATCATTATTTCATTTGCATCTTTGGGTGCAACTGACCGCCATGCTGAAACCCTAGGGCTTGAGCTCAAATGCATCCATCTGTTGCTATAACTGGCTGATTTTGAAAGTTTTTTTAACAAGAAATAAATGTAAGCTCTTGTCTATTCTGGATCAGCTTATTTTATGAAGGATTTTTGCCTTTCATCTTATTATTGTATAATTCCCATGATTAGCTTATGAAAATATCAATTAACTAGGTTTATTGACTGTAACTTTGCATTTGTACATCTCTGGAGAGTATCTTTGTGACTATGATTGATGTTTCTCCATCTAGCTGATGGTGTGCTCACTGTTTTGTGCCTTGTATAGCCTTGAAGATGTTTCTATCAACAATATTTTACACTTCTCTCAATACTTCTTTTACTAATAGCCTCTCTCATGATTAAATTTTTTTTGAAAAATGATTGTATTGTCCTTGATTTGAATTGTCAAAATCATGAAGAGGTTGTTCCTTGTATGCTCTTTTTGGGTCCTTTGGCATGTTACAGGTTGCTCTCTTGATATGACTTCTATAATCTAATTGTCTTAGAGTTGTTTGGAGCTACCTTTGATGATAATTTGAATATCATTTATGCTTTCTATAGTGCTTTGGCTATATCAAATCTTGAAAGTGGCACTTTCCCTTATCATTGACTGTGCTTTTGATTGCAACACAACCAAGGCTGCTCTTGAAGTTGTGGACAAGATTAGAGCTCTATTTCCTTTTCTTTTAAACTATTATTTCCTTCTAAATATGTGGTCATTGTAACTGTGTTGAGGCTGTCATAGGGTTTCTTTGAATTCTCTACTTTGGGTGACTGTTAGAGCTCTCATTTTGACATTGGGGTTGCCTCTTCAAACTATCTTTAATCATCACTACTATCAAAAATTGTATTTTGATGATGTATATTGGCTTTATTTTCCCCTTTGAGCTTTTAGAAAAAGTAGATAAAACTAATGTCATCTCCTTTAAATGGTCTAATATTGAATGTCTTACCATTATTTGACCTTGTATTCTTTTGGCTTGGGATGACTGATTCTTTTATTTTGTATCCTACTGCAAAATGACTATGAGTAAAGCTTCTTATATGTACTTCTTACTGATTTTGGTTGTGATGATTTGCAACAATCACTTTGCTTCTTTATTTTGGACCATATACAAGATAATGTTTCTCCTTGATAAGTTTGAGACCGTTATTTGGAGTGAAATCCTTTGTTTATTTGACCTAATAACCACTCCAAGATACTTTGAACTGTATTTTTTTTATTTATGAAGCCCTATGACTGCTTATTCACAATCTTTCTAATAACACTTGGATGATCACTACCACAGGCCTGCATTTACTCTTTATTGGTTGTTAATTTGTCCCTAAAGCTACATTAATGCCTCTAATTTTGTCTTTTGATGATTACCATTAGGAAACATAAACAAAGATGCAACAAGGACTATTGACCCTACGATTCAAAACTTATAGCCCCGAGGTTTCTTTTTACTCTTATATGGTAAAGATGCATTTGTCAAAAGTTATGACTGCCTTTTGTAGAAAATGCCCACTGTGTTGGTCTTCAATAATATTTGGCTTTGCTAACCCCTCTTTAACTCTGTCTTCTACATCTTGACTACTTTTTCTGATGAATTATGCTGCTAGCTTGTCAAAGAGCTATCTTTTAATTTCATATTACCCTTTTGACAGAGATTCATTATTGTTTGTGCCTTGTGTGTTTGATGTGATCTTGATGACTGCATTATTGGTTTTCATTCCCACTTTGATGTGACTGTGACTGTCTTTTCTATGAATGATGATCAATTAATGGTTCTAAGACCACATATGACCCTTGGCTCTGATTACTTTGTGATTGAACTCTCAAAATATGTTTGTTGATAAAATATCTTCCTTTAAGACCATGGAATAGGCAGCAAGACCAAACTTTACCATCTACTCTTAACATCTTATTCACTGTCATTGCTCTGATACCTTATCACTGAATGTTTAAGACATGATATTTATTGTGACTATGCATTCATTCTTGGGTGCTGCTTAGACTGTATCTTGTCTTTGCACTATGATTTGTTTTTTATAGTCATCTCTCATTTAATAAACATCACATATAGGCTGACTATCATCTCTGTTTTGACAAACTTTTGATTTTTTCTCTTGAACATGCATTATGGCTGTGTTTGACAAGGATCCTATTTATATAAATTGTCATTGATGTTTAATGAGGGCTTCTCTCTTCCATTTTGATAAGGCATTCATTGTCAAATAAATATTTTCTCTTTGAATGTTTTCACACTCTTGTGATTCAAGACTCTACTTATGGTATTTCATGAAGAGAACTAACACCTTCTTCCACCTTTTTGATCCTTCATGAGCCTCCTACTATAAATGATGTCACTATCTTGAACTTGGGCAGACAGTATATTTATACATTTTTGATGTTTTAGCATAGGTCATGGTGCCTATGACTGTTGTAGCTTATTTCTCCATGATCATTGTCATGATTGTAGCAAGCTTACTAACTCTTTTAAAATGGTTATGGTTTCATTCTTCATCTAGGTTTGAAGAGATTTGGAAGTATGCTTTGCTACTATTTTGTGGTTGTCATTTATATGTATGGTCTTCATTGCTAGGCTCTCATTTATATCATTATTTTGCATCTTCATTATACACTAGCCTCAATCTAGTTGATAGCCCTTTGAACTTCTCTGAGCTAAAAAACACTGTGATTGAGAAGGTCTGAGACTATTTCCTCTTCCATTGTCAGAATATGCTCACTCTGGCTTCATGATTATATGTCTCTTAATTGATCTTGTACCTTGACTGAAGTTGTTCTATAATTGTGACTGTTCTTTCAATCATCCCTGTCATAGTGTTTTCCCTAATTGCTCATTCTATGTTTGGAATTTCTTATGCCTTTCATGGATTTGCAAATGAATGTCTTGACTTAAATATTTTTAGCATTTTCACAAACACACTGTGTATCTTATCTTTATCTTAGACTTTTCATTTGTATGCAATGATACTATCTCTCTTGCTCAAATTTGTTATTTCATGTTCTTGAATAAACTTTCATTTGATGATTGCACCTATATGCTACAATGGTGCACAATGAATAACTCTGTCAACGTTTAGTTCATTTTCCTTACATTGTGACTCCTCTCAACTCACTTAATTAATGTGATTGGTGAGCTATACTGTTATTCTTCATAGTACCATGATTCATGCTCAACATTGTACTTTTGAGTTTCCATGTTAAATTTGTGACTTGTAACTATTCATAGTGTCCTCCTTGACTATATCTTCTCATTGATACTCTTTGAGACTATATGCTGCCATTGCATTGTTTGGCTTTTCATATGTCAAAATGTTGGGCCCAACCCTTGTGGGAGCCAAATTTTACCCCACATGCTATAATTTGATAAACAATAACATTACTTTTCCTGTATCTACACATGAAGCAAACGAGTTAGACAAAAATAATGCATATCTGATTTCTTTTTGATGATTTGGTCTGATATTTATCTCGCGAGATTTATATGGCATATTGACTGCTAGTATGCATATGAGGGATGTATTACATGTTTGTATATACATATGTATATAAGAAATGATGGCTCTCATTTCTCTAACACAATTTTCCTCAAATGCAGGTACTTAGATGGATACAAGTTGGGAGGTGAACCAAGGATAACACAAGGGAACTCAACTAGGACTCATCATTCAGGAAATGAGGAGTCACCCTCTCTTATGTACATTTACATTTTATGCATTTATATATACATAATATCTTCTTTATATTCATACATATTAGTTAGTCTTGCGGCTTGTGCGAGATATTATACTTTCATATCAATAAAGACTACTCTTTTTCAAAAAAAAAATGCACTCTCATATTGTTCTGAATTACAAATCATGGAAATGTAATCTTCTTTTCTCTTTTGATGTACACAAATGTAATAATGGAAAAATAAATATGTACCTTTTGTATGCTAAAAACACTAAAGATCTACCTAAATGAGCTTGCTAGTGACAATAGGTAACATGTAGAAGGCACCAAACCACTCGATCATGTGGAACCAAAGGAACCACCCCCCGTGCTAGGAGATGAAACAAGGTTCAACACACACACTCTAGACGTAGGCTGACACCTGACTACTAATGAAACTGCAACAACTCAAGAAGAACAAGGAACAATTGCATATACAATAAGTCAAATCACATCGCAAGGATAATCATAAAACATAGAAACTCCCAGAGGTGCACCAACAATAAAGGCATAAGGAACAAGGACCAAGGACACATATTATCCTCACATAGAAGGGAATAATGGCACACCCTGATAGTCATGTATCTACATGGTATGGACTCATGAAGAAGGGATAATACCAAACCCTAATAGACATGTGGAGCCATCTCAACCTATGAGAGAATTAAGGGTGATTGACTTACTATCTCCATGGTCTTCCCAAGCTCATCCTGAGTCTCCTCTCAAGGGACATTAGGTGGAGCACCAAAATCAATTCATTATCTTGTTTAAGTGAGTCCTAATTACCTAACCCAACTAATTAATTATTATGGTTATCACTTATTTAAATCAAGGAAAATCTCCAATGTGTTCCTGGTGGTCTAGACTTGAAGCATCCCTAGAAGGAACCTCTTGATAACCCATTCTCTCTTGACCCCGACCATCACGTGGAATCCCACTCCCCCTAACCATGTTCCAAGACCTTAGGTCATACACAATACATAATAACAATAACAGCTAGGAGGCTCAATGACAACATCAAGAAAATATATGCATAACATATGCAATAAGCACAATAATCAAATGCCAAAATGCAAATACATAAATAAGAGCCTCAACAATAATCCACATATCAATAATCAAGAGTAAGGTATATATCCTTCTTACTGAGATATAAACAATATCAAACCTAATCAACGAGGTACAACCATCTCACTGGAGCTAACATAAACTATCCTCTACAAAAAGGCAACTTGATGGAGCTAAGAAGATACCCTCAATAGAAAGGCACTAACATCTTGCCAGAGCCATAAACAATAAATAAACAGCCAAAACTGAGCAACACCAACTTAGAGAAAATAGAGAATAGCAACAAATGCCTTTGGTATAGGAACAAACCTAAGAGAATCAACACATAAAGATGAAATCATGAAAATTACAACTGACATGGCATTTTAGTGCATCTATATGAAATAATAGCACATAGACCAAATTTAGTAGTGCATACACCAATTTTAATAGCACATCCACTAATTTTAATAACGCATTTTCCAAATTAGTGCATCTGCACAGAAGACTTGGAAAATAAAATAATCAAGTTATGATGACACAGGAATAATTATCAAGGATTCAATAAGGCGCCAAAACCAAAAATTTAGAGGCGCAATAAAAATGAATAATCAAGGGAACTTTACCAATAACCAATGAAAAACAAAACATGGAGAAATACTCTCAAGAAATCAATTACAACTATCGACAATGGGCAAGGATCCAACACTCAGATAGGGACGGTTGAGAGTTTCTAATAGGATGGTAATCAACCCAAAAAAATCGATGAATCAATTCTAGCATACTTAGACCAACATTGATACATAGAGACAAAGCAATCGTAGAGCCGCTTCCAACAATACCAAACAGTTAAAGAAATATATTGCATTTCACGCTTAGGTTAGCACCCGCCTTAACATGTTGCATTTTTCATTTAAAATCCCCTTGAAGGATTTCATTAATTAATTTAATTTAATCTAAAGTCCTCTTTCATCCCTCTACACATCATAAAATTGGGCCCTTAATCCTAAGTGTACCCCTTTTTTATTTTATTCTTTCAATTAATTAATTCATCAAAAGCCCTAATTATGTCCTATTTCGACCTTCAAGGACCGATTTCACATATCTAAACACATTGAATCATCGCATCCACCTAGGGTTGATTTTATAATCATAATACCTCGCATCCCTAAAAATTTGGAAAAAAGTTGATTGGACCATGGTGATTCACCATGGTCCTGACTTTTTCTCCCCGAATTTTGGGATCATATTTTGGTGGTATTATAATGTTTAAATCCAACTTGGTGCAAAATTATATCATTTATAGGTCGACCTATGATCAAAAACAAAGTTAAGATTTCATACATATAGCCTTTCCTTTCCTCATTTGAAGGATCCCATCTACAAGCAATTGAAGGAGCCTCTGATGAACTAAAATTATAAGATGCGTGGAGTCTTCAATCAATGAATCAAGCATTCATCAAGTCTTCATCAACTATTTTCATCATCAATTGAAGCTTTGAATATATTTAAGAATAATAGGAGATCATTGAATGTTGATTGGCTTGTACCTCTCCCTTAGGGTTTGGTATGGTATCATTTTATTTTCATATCTTTATATGAGTTTTACAAAACTCATTTTCAGATCTACATTGTTGTTTTAGATCCATTATTGCATTTGTGATTTGAAGCGTTTTCATTTAAATTATGTTCATTTAGGGTTTTATGCTCATACCATAGGATAGAAGTCCATTTTTTGCTTTTTAGCACATTTAGGATCTTACACACACATAAGGTTCTTGCACACACATTTTCAATACATTATTGGCTATTTGTGGAAGTGGAAATCACTAAAACAAGGGGTTTGACTAAGGAAAAACACTATATAGCCACCCATACACCATTTTTTAGCTTGCAGGCACATTTGTAGGATTCCAACGAAGCAATGGACTTTCAGGAAGACAAAATTAGCAGGCATAGATCTAGAAATAGAAACTTATTTTACTAAGACCAAGGTGTCCAGTGCCTTGGTCCTATGATTTTTTAGGTTTCTTTTGGCAGTTCAATGTTTCAGGGCCTTAATTTGCAGTTTGCAAAAGTACAATGCAATTTGGTAATAGGGACCAAGGTGCCCAACACCATGGTCTAGCTCATTCCAGCTTAGTTTTCGATATCAAGTGCATATCTGAATTTAATTTCCAATTCTATAGTTTGTACCTTAGTTTCAGTTCTATATTTAATTGTTATTTCGATTTATATCATCACTTTCATTCTTCTCCCTAGCTTAGTTCATCTTTATTGCACATTTAGCTCACTTCCCTTTCATAGAAGCAAAGAAATAGAAACCCTAAGAGTATTCCTTAACTCTCTTTCACAAGAGTTAGTCAAAGTGAATCACTTCCGTAGGCTCTTTTGTATTTTAATGTGTGGAGGAAAGTGGGGTTAGGTCCTAAACCACCCGATCCCATTTTTCACCATCACAGTATCCTTACGCTATCATTTTCAATTCGCTACTGTCATTCATCTTGCTTGCTATCACACTTTCTTTGTAGGTGAGATCCCCACAAATTTGAAGGAGAAATAAGAACAATGAAGGAACAATGAAGGAGACACATTGTGAGGGTTTGCAATTCAGTTTTAGTGTCTTGTCTTCCTACCCTTATTGATTGTGTTAGGGGTTAACTTCATAGTATTTAGTTTTGTGATTGGCTAATTTATGTTATGATTTTCTTATGCTTAATTCCTACATCACAACTATGACAAGGATTATTTAAGCATAAAGCTTAATGTCTATTTATTTTCTTATGTCTTTTGATTGTTTCTGATTCTATCTTTGGTGACATGTCTTGTATCTTTTCTGGGATGTCTCTAACTAGAGATTTTATCTCAAGGATGTCTTTGACTAGAAAGGTGAGGATAGGGCATGTTCACTTGTTTATTGCTCGTGGATTGTTCCTTAGTAATATAATAACTTATCTTAGGACATGATTGCCTAAGATCATTGATGACGTATGGGTGTTGTGTGAATAAGGGCATTCCTCTACCGTCTAATGTGTTTTCCTACACACAATTAGTATGTCGATTCATTTGGGTCGAATCCATATCCAAATGAGTTTATCCTTTTACCATAATAAGCTCAATGATGATATACACGCTTAAAAAGCACAAGAATTATCATCTCCTTCATTTTCCTTTCTCACCATCCATTTTCTCATCACTTTCATATCCTTTTTCATTAATAATTTCTTTCATCATCTTCTTCATTCTTCTTATCTCAAAGAGATATACTAATTGCTTTTGTCCAACTAATACATGTCTCTTAAATCTTTATCAATCACTTTATCAAATCAATCAACTTGCTTCTTGAGATTTCATTTCTCCCTGATCAATCAATCAATCATTGAACCATGTTGTCTTACACTAGCATCAATCTCAATCAACTTAATAAACTTATCAACCTAGCTATATTGATTGTTTTCATCAATTGTTTAGTTATGCCTATCAGTTGTGCGTTTTCATCAAATGTGCATCTCAACTTAATCACTTGTGCAATATCAATCATTTAATCTTTTCTTGTAATCTATAGAGAGTTTAATCTCCATCACAATATGTTCGATCAATCTCTCAAAGGGGCATATCATATCAATCATCATCTTTACCAGGATATCCCTGGGGCATGAATCAGTTAAATCATTTTCTTTGAAACAACGTGACATGCTAATTGTCTCAAAGAGGGGGAAAATGTAGACATTTCCTCTAATAATCTTAATGCTTTTATGAATATGTGGATCCATTATTTATTCATTAATTTGTTATTATTCCATTTCATAATAATATATTATTCACTATTCCATTAAATCCATTTAATAATATTTTCCATTATTCTCCATTAGTTCATTAAATTAACATATATTTTACCATTATTCCATTAAATCCATATTATTCCTAATCCCTCTCATATCAACTTTATCTTTTATTTATCCTATTCCACTTTCATCAATCACATCCACTTAGTCAATATGGGATAAACATTTACAACTCCATATCACTTCTTTTATCCCGCATTTATCTTGATATTTGGATCCACCTTGAAGACATCTATTTAAACCGTTCTCCCTCTCATTTCTAGGCATCCATCTCTTGCATCTTTCAATCTCTCACGTTCTTGCATTTTTGATATCTCTCCTCTTTGTTTTGAAAGTTAATTGTTATCTTGCTATCTTGAAATCATTTTGCATTCCAATCATGTTGATTTTGCAATTCATTCTCTAAACTCCATTCTCCATAACTTCTTGTGCATAGTACTCAGAGAGAAAATATTTTTAAAAGGAAGGAAGGCAATGGAGTGAGGTTTTCATGCATGTGTGTTTTCCTTTATTTGCTTCACATGTGTTTATTTTTTATATTTACTCCATTATTGTGATTTTAGAATAATTTGAATCTCCAATCTAGACCTCCATTTCCGTCATCCACACATATTGGTTATTTTCTTATTTGTGTTCATTTGATGTTTATGATTGTTATTTGCCTAAATTTTGGTGTAACATTGTTGGTGATTATTTGGTTGTGTCTCTTAGATCTTGGCTTCTCAAACATGGTATCAGAGCCTTGAGAGCACTCCTCACTGCAATTATTTGGTGTTCCAAAAGTTCTTTCAGCCCTCTAATTTCATCAAAGATTGGTAAATTTCTTTATTTTTTTCAATTTTTTTTGGTTGTTGTACAAAAAAAATTGTAAAAATTAAAAATAAATAAATAGTAGAGGGCCTTTCTAAAATCTATCAATCTACTATTTTAGAGATCATTGCAAAAAATTTGCCATGTGACATATTTGGAGGAATTTTTGGTTTTATTGCAATGAGTGTACTCATTGTTTATTAAAGAAAATTACTTCAACAATTTTGTTTTTTCAAAATTTCCTCTCTTGCACAATGGCCATTTTTATTGTTAAACAAGGTTCACTCTGTCCCACGAATTGAAAAATCCTCTAGTGGTGTCCTCTCTAGTAACAACCAACAACATAGGCGGCCCTATTACTTGCACTAGCTACAACTCTTTGAAGTTTGAGTGGGCTTTGGGTAGGATCATTGTTGTAGTTGGTTTCCATTTCTCAACATTGTTTATTCAATTCCCAACATCATCACTTTTAGGCACTCCATCTTTGTTGATTTAGTTTCAGCCATCATATGCATAGAAGACTTTTGTGTTTGTCTTTTTTGTCTCCTAAATTTCCTTTGGTAGATTTTGGTTGTTTCTAAGGAGATTCCAAGTTGTTCACCTTCCACTAACTCCACCATAATCTTTTTTGGGGCTCTAAATAAACTTTTTATGGAGTAATTTGATCTTCATTTGTAATTATTTTATCACCTAGCAGTGTTCACGTGGAGTTTGCACTTGTCAATCTTGGTCAACTCTTCTTCCAAGGCATTCAAGAGTCCTTAAACTAGCAAATATCCATTTGCCTTGGAAGACCAAAGTTTTTATTAATTGCTATTTTGTTAAGAGTGTTTTTAGCGATTAGTTTTTTGCCAATATTCCAGTGCCTTACTTCGTCAAAGCAAAAACAACATGGGCAATCAAAAGGAAGGAATCTCCACTACCACACAGGAGTTTAGAAGAAAAAATTGCTGAAAAATTTAGATTTATTCTAAGCAAATAATTGTTCTTATTGTCATAAAATCAAAGGAAGATATTATTTTTTCTTTTTCAGGCTTATATTAGTGCTTTACACAAAAGCGGTCAATTTTGTTTTTATGAAAACTTGTAAATCGGGGGCATTTTTTTGAGTGTGAATACTCATTGGAGAGCTCCTTATGCCTTAAGTCCAATGAGTTGTCACACACATATGCCACTTTACATTTCAAGGAATATTTTAATAAAATAGTTTCGTTGTAATTAAAATAGGCCACTTGAGCAAAAAATTGTTTTTATAAAAACTTTTGAATGGTAACTTAAACAAGAAATTAGCATTAAGGGAGGAATCATGAAATTTGTATTGCCATTGCTTTATGTTTTCAATAGAGGAGTGGATGAACCTCGTGGAGCCTTACGAACTTCACACTTTTGCATTAACACCAAGCACTTCTATGTAGTGTACTATCTAACACTTGTGATAGTTGTGTTATTTGATCATCCTTGTTGAACACCAAACACTTCTAAGTAGTGTACTACATGATACTCATGCTTTGTTATCTGCATTCTTTGATCATACTTGTATCTCCTGATCTACATCTTTAGAGGTTTGTTGATTCCAACATACACTTGTTCATCTTCCAAAAGAGTTTAAAGTTGGGATATGTAGTTTTGGTCTCTAATTGAGGCCTCTCCAAACCAACTACATTTTTTTTGGCAGCAGTAATATCTCAACGACCTTTCCAATAGCCTTCCTCACTCAACACGTTCATGCCAAGAAAGATTTATTTACAAGGTCATGTTGTTGGGACTCATATTTTATGTGATTGACTTACTCCCTAAGTTTCACTTAAGGGAGGGTGCTAGTGTGAAAAAGTGTTTTACCTACCTAGTTTGTTTTTAGCCTACTTAGCCGAGTCCTATTCATGCTATGGTTAAGCTTACTTAGAGGGTTAAAATACTCTCTCCTCACCTCATGGGAGGTTAGAGAGACTTTTGGCTCACCTCATGTAGGCTCACTTGTCCATAGAGTCCTACAATTATTGCATACTTGGAGAGGTAATTAGAGTTTGACTCCTACCTTCTCACCTCACACCCATCTTGCATATATTTGAGTGTTCTCATTTGGTTATGTACTTCAATTAATCCATCTTTTATCCTAATTGATGTGTTGATCATTTTTTGCTCATATATAGTTTATACACGCTATGAGTGATTACTTGGATGTGACTCCTGGATCTTGTCTTCTCTAACAAAAAAAATTCCTATGTGAGGTATTACCTCTCTTGATGATGTTGAGAATTATAGAAAAGAAGAGCTAGACTAGTAGCATGTTGTGTGTTTATGATAATACCATTTTAAATAGTTTTGTATTTATAAAGTTTGGCACAATATCTAATTTACTAGTTTCTATATATTAGTAAGCTATAAAATAGTAAGGGGTGCAAGAGATTAGAATGATGCAAGACACCAACTATTACAAGGGATCAAGGTTCAATATCTAGTTAGTAAAAAAGAGGCTGGATATTTGAACAATAGTGTTTACTTCATTAATGAATACATTATGTATGTATGTACATGGCATATAGATAATATAATTTATATGGTTGTATGTATTAATGATATTGTATAGTCTAAGAGAAAATGCATTTTTTGAGCATGGTATTGTATGTCATTTTGATGAAAATCTATATTCCTTCATTGCCTTATCAAGATCAAGAGATATAAATATTTTATTACTGCTATAAAAACCTTTTTGCAACATCGAAAGGGAAATTGGGAATAACAATGATGCAATACAAACAAATTGGGATAACTTCAATTACAATCAATGGTATGTGCAATGAAGAATAGAAACCGAGAATGATGAAAACATTGAAGACTCAAAAACTGAAGAAAATGATACCAGACTAGAAGAAACTACAGAAAATGAGTGGGAGATAATATGTAGGCTTCATCCTGGCCAATTAATGCAAACTTCAAAAATAGATGTGCTTAGAAGGAGATATGTAGATAAAGAGACAAATTGTTCAACTGATTATCAAGGTGAAGAATATATTGAGAAGGCTATCGATCTCATTGCCACCATGAAAAGTATTGGTTCTCTCATCCACGATGATATACCACACATTGTAAAATATCACAATCTCAGTGATAAATAAGTAGAGGTACTCAATATTATCATTTCACACTATCTCACAAATGGAACAAAGCCTCCTCTATTTATGATAATTCAAGGTATGACAAGAACAAGGAGATCACATTTAATAGGTGCTATAAATGAAGCACTTCAAATTGCTTCCATGCCAAATCGATCTCCTCTACTTGTGCTTGCACCAATGGAAGTTGTTGCCTTCAATATATGAGCATCGACTGTTCATTCAAGAATAAGAATATCCATAAGAGGTTTCAAAGATCTGCAGGGAAAACATTCCAAGAGGAGATGGCACATGTCAGATATATCTTGATTGATGAAATGAGTTTTATTGGCGAAAGATTATTGGAGAACATAGATGCATGTCTACGCCAAGATTTTCATTCAAATGCTTATGAAAATTTTGCAAGTATGTCTTCTACTCGAGCTATAAAATTATAATTATTCCATTTTATTTGCACTATTGTACAGTAGAAAAATTCAAATGTAAAAATCATGATAGATGCAAATTAACATAATTAATACTTAACAAAAATGTTCAGGAATATCTATGATTTTGGTTGGCGATCTTGGACAATTGCCTCCAGTGAATGATAGGGTGTCATATAGCAATAGAAGACAAACTAACTATTGTGGGAACAATTCAGAACTATTATTACTTTGGATCATATTTTTCGACATGATGGAGAAAACAGTGACCAAAAACGCTTTCGAGAACTGTTAATGAACATAAGGGATGCAAAACCTACATTGGATGATTGGATGTTACTAATGAAAAGGTCTTATATGACAATTGATCCAACAAGAAAACAAGAATTTGATAATTGAGTTCATTTATTTTCAACAAACGACAATGTTCACAACCACAATAGGAAGAAATTACAATCATTACTGTAGACACCTAAAATTGTCCAGTCTAATTAAATAAATATTTTATTTATTTAATTACTTTAGCCTAATTCTTCTATTAATTAAATAAATCCTTACTTATTTAATTAATTCATTTATCCTCTTCTGGCCTTATTTCTCATTTAAATAAATACCTTTATTTATTTAAATTATCTTTTTCTTAAATTAAATAAATATTTTATTTATTTAATTGATCCCACTTCTTCTATTAATTAAATAAATCTTTATTTATTTAATTAATTCATTAACCTTTTCTACCAATGACACATATCATTCATCTCTTAATTCCTACACTACCTACCCTCTCATTATTTTCTTATTTTCTCTACCTACCCTCTAATCTTAGCTGACCATTTATCTTTTACACCTCTCAATCTTATCCCTCCATTTCTTATAGTGTCTTCTATATAAGGAGATGCTTCCTTCATTATCAACACTAACCCCCTAATGATTACTCGACTACACTACGCTTTTGAAATTTCATATGCATTCCCACTTGCAACCACATTTTCGTTCTTTGTTGAGCTCTTGTGCACATATAAAATCTGAGAGCAAATTAATCAAGCAAGATCAATGGAGATAGGAAGAATGGAGATTCAAACCCTATTGAACATGTGATGGTATAATCTTTGTGATTTCATTTGATTTGCATTGTCTTAGGTAATCTTCATATGTTATGGTGGATATTTGTTGTTGTTAGGCTAGGGTTTTGTGGTTGAATTCATTTAGTCTTTCAATATTGTTGTTATCCATTTTCACCGTATACATTTTGGCACACCCGGTGGGACCCTTGTCCCTTTTGCATTTAACATCTTTTGTTGCAGATTTTGTGTTTTTGAAGTTGCAGATCTGACATTTCCGACAATA
Organism: Cryptomeria japonica; assembly: GCF_030272615.1. NCBI lineage: Eukaryota > Viridiplantae > Streptophyta > Pinopsida > Cupressales > Cupressaceae > Cryptomeria > Cryptomeria japonica. The sequence goes on along the minus strand of NC_081411.1, from coordinate 605,624,386 downwards.
TTTTGATATTCTCACATTTGCGTACTTTCGGATCGCGTTTTTGATTTTCTGCCACATTTGTGACATCTGGAATTGCGTCTACACCTTCGATAGTATTTTATTTTTATTTTTTTGCAGATTCCAGGAAACGCGTCTATGTTCCCTAGTCGCGTTTGTGAAGCCTTTAGGTGTGTCTGTGTTTTGGAATCGCGTCTATGTTCAGAAACCGTGTCTGTGTCAACTCTAATCGCATCTATGTTCAGGAACCGTGTTTGTGTCAGATCTAAATGCGTTTGTGTTTCTTGTAATCGCGTCTGCGTGCAGTTGTTGCATTTTGATTTTTTTGATCTAGTTTTTCGTCATTCAAATTTCAGATCTGGTTTATTTTGAACTAACATCTTTGGATCTAGCTAACGAATTTGGTGCAGCTCGTTTTGAAAGCAAAATCATTTTGTTGAAGGCCCCTATTTCACAAAGTCTTTTGGATCTAAAAATTTACTTAACTTGTGTGCATGCAGGAAGGGGTGATCATTTGAAACAATCCAAACTACTAATAGATCTTTGTTGCAGGGCCTTGGCAAGGGTTTTTGATCTTTATTGTATGCCTTGTTTTCATAGACTGGCAAACACTTCAATTGGTGCACTAAAATTGAACCATTGTCTTTTGTGTCTTGGGCATAGGCTCTTTTTGTTTCATCTTTAGAGGGTCTATCTCCATGTGTGGTCATTAGGACTAATAGTGAGGAGAGAACGACCCAAGTGGTAGCGAGGAAAACCCACCTCTTCTGAACCACTATAAACAACTGTATCCATGGTAAAAACTATGGATAACATGTGCTAATTAGTTCATACCGACACTATGTCTCCCCATAAACCCATTTGATCAAATTTATTTGATCAGTTGTAGGGCGTAACCCCTACTGGTTGGGAGCCTTCTGTATTTATAGAGCTAAAAGTGCCGCATGTATGGCCACACGAGCGGATGCCCTTACTAGCACCTTTTTGTTTTAGAAGCGAAAATCCTTCTAGTTGTTGGGGTAGGAGGTCGGACCTCTGGAGCGACCCACACACATACGGTTCTTAGTAGAGATACAAAGTTTGCCACGAGGATTTTTCGTGGGGACTGATGCTTGGCTATCCCGAGAAGTGAGTGTCGAGGGTGGAGCCAGTGGGGTCAAGCATCTAAGTATCCGCTCTGAATAGTGTAGCCTCATGTGGGAATCAACAACTATTGTCCTGGCCAGCCATAAGAATTCTGCTTGACTTATTTTAAACATTCAAACATTCAAGACCAAATGTCAAAACATTGTGTCTTTTGTGTCTTCAAGTGTATGCAAAATATTTTTACATCAAAAAACACACTTTTCTTTGAGTCATTTTGAGTCTAAACACTTGCAAACATTGAGTCCTCATCAACATTGTGTCCTCTTGTCATGAAAAATAGTCAAACATTCAGATTTGGTCACAACAAGTCACTTCACAAATTAGAAAAAATTGCACAAAGTTTTTAGAAACGCGTTTGTGTCTGACAGAACCACGTTTGTGTCATATAACCGCGTCTGTGAAGGGCAAAAATGCGTATGTGTTCTCTTGAGCAACATTGCACTTACAACATCTCAGAAACATGTCTATGTCTGACAGAACCATGTCTATGTCATTTAAGTGCATCTGTGTCTGACAAAATAGCGTCTGTATCATCTGAGCGCGTCTGTGAAGTATACAGGCACGTTTGTGTTTAGAATTGAAAACTTTCATAATCCAGCAAACAAGGAACAGTCAGTTTCAGACTTATTGAGCTTCCTAGGTTATCTCTCTAGGTTTTCATCTAGCATTCAACCTATTTTTGGGTCTCACAAATTCCATCATTGCTTTACACCTTATATTACATTCACATTTGTCTAAACTTGAGTCAAAATGTCACTTGCTTTTCCTCATGTTACTTTTTCAACACACTACATACAACAACATTTTGCTAAGTGGTCCCTCATCAAGGTCTATCACCTTTGGGTCTCATTTGGTCTTACTTAGAGTCAAGGTCAACTTACCTCATCAAGAGAAACTATCATCTCTTTGGAAGTCACACCTACCCTACTACATACATACTGGGTCTTACACTTTACACATTGCAAGTACACTTCAGATTCATTTACATACCATCCAACTCTTGGTCTTCCATACTCTTTCCATTTTCATCTAGTCTCACACATCTTGGTCAATACCTAGTTCATGGTTGAAACCCATTCCCAAAAATCTAGGAGAGAAACTAAAGAGGCTCAGGATTCTGCAAACATGAGTTCCTATGAGTTTGATAATGATATCTTTTTCAATTATGATCATACTACATTACCTAACATGGATGCCTATAGAAACATTCCAAATGTTGAGAACATGGACACTACAAACAACAATGATACACACAATGACAATATGGAAAAACTTTTCCATACGTTCGGCAGAAGTGGAAGACACCATTATGGATCCCCGTTTCAATAGATTGGTTGAGGAAATAATGAGAAGGGATAGACAATATTTCTTACAAGTGATGGCACAAAGTGGAGCCAAGATCCCTCATGATTTTGACATGTGTCAAATAATGGAAAATCAACCTTTGCAACAACCTCACCTCAACATGGATCAAAGGAGGCCTAATAGTGGAGGCAATAGAGGACCACATCTTGTGCCTGAATCACCATCATCTTTTTTTCAAAAACCAGAGGTCCCACATACACATGGTCAAGCATATGATACTCATCTTCACAGACCATTATGGAAGTCTTATGCAGAAAAATATACTCAATCACATACCAGTGCTAAGGATCAACCACCAAAGCAATTTGATATTCAAAGGCATGCTCAAAATTTGGACACAAGGAAACCCCGCATCAAATTTGGGGGCAACACACTAGAACAAACTCATGACATGCCTATAGAGTATGGTATACAAGGACAAAGTAGATATTCCATTCCTCATCATGACTCTATACCAAGTGGTCCATATACGCAGCATCACTATAGACCTCCTCCATATGAACATGTGTATGATCAATATCATCCATATATGCAACATGCTCCTCCTCCACCCGGTGGTTCAAGCATGGGGTATGGTCCAAGAAGTTGGTCTCCACCTAAGAATAATTTGGAGCAACAAATAAAGGACTTACAAAAGAAAATGGATGATATGAATACACCGAAGCCAACTTACACAATGAGAGACATATGTCCTTATCCATTTGACAAAAGCATTCCAATGCCTCCATTTCCTACACACTTTGTAACACCTAAGTTTGATAAGTATAGAGGAAAAGGGGATCCTAAGGCACATATAAGATAGTTTTTCACAGCTTGCATTGAGGTAGCAGCAGAAGAGACATATTTGATGAGATTATTCCCATAGAGCTTAGGTGATCAAGCTATGGAATGGTTCTCCCAACTCCCACCTGGAATTAAGTCTTGGAGTGATCTAGCAGAGGCATTTATCCAACATTTCTCATACAACATAAAGACATACATATCAATCACTACTTTGTGCAACACCAAACAAAAGGATGGAGAATCTTTTTTATCATTTTTACAAAGATGGAGGAATCTAGCCAGCAGATGTTCTTGTGAAATTCCACAAAAACAAATGGTAGAGATGTTCACCTAGAATGTTAACAAAGACATTGGTTATGATCTAAGAAAATCTTGTTTTTCCACCTTCAAGGATGTCATTGAAAAATGCTTAGCAACAGAGAAGGTCCTAATTGAACAAGGAGTCATTAAGATATTCAGAGAAAACAAAGATGACTTTAAAGGAAAAGATAAGCCAAGATTTTGGAATAAAAACAAGAACATAGTCAATGATGGTGTTGTGGATGCCAATACAGTATGACCCAAAATCATTTTTTTTTGGATCAGGTTCTACAAACAATCAGGTGAATACTCAAACAACTTCAAAGTCACTAAGGAAGTACACTCCATTGGGAGAACCACTTGAGTCCGTTTTCAAAAAGCTAGTGGCAAACAAGATAATCACAATTCTAGATTTTCCTCCATATGAGCCAAAGGTCAAACCAAATTGGTGGAATGATGATGAATATTGTGAATTTCATAAGAGAAAAGGCCATAAAATAGGTAATTGTCATTGACTAAAGAACATCATACAAGATCTTATTGATAGAGGTGACATTGAGATTGAAGGACACTCATCCAATCAAGAACATGAGATGTTTAAAGAACCATTCCCAAAACATGACAAGGGAAAAGCTAAAGCCACAGATGACCAAACCAACTATACCAGAGCATCCTATAACTATGATTCCACTATCAATCACATTTCGATGGACAATTATGTCTCTACCATTATCATCAAGGACAAAATGTCTGAGAATTCTACCCAAAGACCCAAGATCATCCGGAAAGGAATTGGATCTTCTTCTGAACCTACCTCTGAATGTAATGTTACAACTCGTCAAGGTAAATTCACTTTGCAAGGTGCTCTAGCTAAAAATACTGCTTCCTCATCAACCAAACCTGAATATGACCTTGTAGAACAGTTTGGGAAGACACCCGCGCTCATCTCCATCCTTGAGCTATTACGCATATCCCCCGCACATAAAGCCATTCTTGACAAAATCTTGAGAGACACTGTTGTCCCTACTGATCTTAACGTGGACCAGTTTCAAGCCATGGTGGGATACCTTTCTGTTCCACACTCCCTTACATTCATAGAAGCTGATGACGCCTCTGTAAGTCAGCCACATAATGCACCATTACACATTGAAGCCTTCATACACAAACCTCGAATAAAATGAGTCCTGATAGATGGAGGAGCAGGTGTAAACATTTGTACATTGAGCACTATTAAACAATTGGGATATTCTGATAAAGCTGTGAATTCTACAAACAAAATTACCATCAAGGCATATGATGATGAAGAGTGTTCATCCAAAGGCACAATCACCTTGCCTCTCAGATTTGGGCCAGTTACGAAGGATGTGGTTTGTCAAGTCCTAGACCTAGATCTCACATACAATATATTACTAGGACATCCTTGGATTCATGAAATGAGGGAAGTCCCATCTACATATCGCCAATGCATTTTCCTCACAACGGAGTTGAAATAACAGTTAATGGTGATCCTAATCCATACATATACTGCAATAACTTGAGACTGAAAACTGAGATGATCATTCCAAGTAATAGGGAAGAAGATGATCATTCCAAGTAATAGGGAAGATGTCTCTTCTTCTACATACATTGATCCTAAATCATTAAAACCTTGAAAATCAAAACAAGGTGAGCTTAAAGGGAAATTTCAGAACAAGGGCATGGGTGAATACACTTTGAATCAAACCATGTGCTTACAACAAGTTATGAGTTAACCAAAAGAGTATGGAAGGCCACATCCTAATAAGTAGGTATCTATCATTATACTCAAATGGGACCCTACTATCTTTAAAAGATGGGATGAGCTGGAAGAAGAAGACATACAAAATTCTTTACAAAGACCTTGAAAATGATACACAAGATCACATCAGCATACCATGTGAAAAGTATGGCAAAGGATTCAAGATCCTACAAAAATTTGGGTATGATGGCAAAAGTCCTCTTGGCTTAAGAAAGGAAGGCATCATTGAACCTTTACAACCTGAATTGACATTCAAAAAGGAATGCTCTAAAGGACTTGGTTTCATGACTTCCAAGGTAAACACTCAAAAGATAGAAGAAGCATTACAAATCAAAGCTGCCAAAATTCAACAAGAGAATTGCTAATCCACAGACTCCAATGAATGGGAATGGGATTCAAACAAATCCTCTAGTGACTATGAACTCACCGAGACATTCACAGAACCAGATGAACCCATAGAAGAAGAGGAATTTTATAGAAAATTCAAGGTTGGTCAAGAAACAACCCCTGAGGATCCCACACAGTCCTTGCTTCTAGGTTCTAGGTCAAAATCACATAGAATGAAAACACCTGTCCCAGAAGGCACTATTAGTAATGATAATTTGGATTCATTCATGATCGAGACAGATGAGGAGAGTTCCAACAATGACCTTGATAACTACCTCGACATACCTGAGTATAACTACATTTTCACTCTTAGCCCTGCTAACTTTGAAGACATCAAAGGCCTTCCCCTTGTTCACCACCAACTTATTGACTAGGACCATGAAGGACTTGCACAGTTCGACACATTCCAAAATGATGAAGCCTTTATTGATTATCTAGGCATACGAGATGATCTTCCCCCTGGGGACCATAAGGCAGGATACACTATAGAATTCAACAGCGTGGCATATTTTGGTGAGGGTGTCAGGCCTTCCAGTCGTAAAAACATAAAAATAAAAACAAATCAAGGGTCTTATGGCGAAAACCACGTTGTGGCATTTTCTAACCCCAAAAAAGTAAAAAGAAAGGATGTATCTGAGGGAGAAAACCTCTCTGAGGCACTCAAGGATGGAAGGATCGACATTCTCCCAGCATCCTATGAAGAAAAATCATCTATGTTGGTAGAGGAAACCATCAAAACAAACATTGGTACAGAAGAAAGTCCACATAACATATTCCTGGCACAATCTTTGATGGAGACAAAAAGATCAAAGTTCATAAGTTTCTTCACAGAGCAACAAATCAATTTTGCATGGTCATACGCTGATATGCTGAGATTGGATCCAGATTTGGTAATGCATCATTTGACACTTAAACTGGGGGCAAAACCAGTGAAACAGAAATTAAGAAAGATGCATCCACAAGTGGCATTATTAGTCAAGGCAGAGCTTGAAAAATTATTGGATGTCGGATTCATACGCCCAATTGATTATCCTGAATGGATCTCTAACTTAGTGCCTATTAGTAAACCAGATCGTAGCATCAGAATATGTACAGACTTCAGAGACATCAACAAAGCTTGTCCTAAGGATGAATTCCCATTACCAAACATAGATTTGATTGTAGATCTCACAGTAGGTCATGAAATGTTATCTTTGATGGATGGATTCTCTGGTTATAATCAAATAAAAATCACATCCGAGGATCAACACAAAATAGCATTCACTTGTCCTTGGGGAACTTTCTGTTGGAATGTCATGCCCTTTGGGCTAAAAAATGCAGGCGCTACATATCAAAGAGCCATGACTACTATCTTTCATGATCTCATGCATGTTACTATGGAAGATTATGTTGATGACCTCTTGAGAAAATCAATAGACAGAGATACACATTTGGACATACTTTCAGTCATTTTTGATCGGTTGGAAAAATACAAAGTAAGATTAAATCCCAAGAAATGTGTCTTTGGAGTAACCTCTAGGAAGCTCCTAGGATTCATGTCTCAAAAAGAGGAATCCAAGCCGATCCAGTAAAATTCAAGGCCATCCTAGAGATGCAACCACCACAAAATATCAGTCAACTTCGATCTTTGCAAGGGAGACTCCAGTCCATACGAAGATTCATAGCACAACTTGCAGATAAATGTAATCCTTTTCAGCACTTGCTACATAAAAACATTAAATTCAAATGGGATGATAACTGTCAACAGGCTTTCCAGATACTCAAAGATTATCTTCTGAATTCACCAGTTTTGATGCCACTAGTTCCAGATCAACCTCTATTACTATACATATTAGCTACTTCAACAACACTGGGGGCACTCTTAGCACAACAAGTGGCTGAGGGCAAAGAAAAGGCAGTTTACTACATTAGTCGCACATTGGTGGGATATGAGCTAAACTAAACACCAATCAAGTGTGTGTGTCTCATTGTGGTCTTTGCTTCACAAAAATTATGACATTACATGTTAACTCATAAAACAAAGTTGGTCGCAAGGATTGATCCATTGAAATACCTTCTCAATAAGGCAACACTTACTGGTCGACTAGCCAAATGGGTGATGCTCCTGAGTGAATTTGATATTGAGTATGTGGACAGAAAAGCAATAAAAGGACAAGCCATCATACATCAATTAGCAGATGCTCCCATGATAGATGATGTTCCTCTAACTTTAGAATTCCCAGATGAATCCATCTTGACAGTGTCATGTGCAAAGCCTTGGCAGCTATACTTTGACGGCTCATACACACAGCATGGGGCAGGAGCTGGTATCCTCTTCATAAGTCCTCAAGGGTATTCCATACCAAAATCATATCTATTATCATTTCCCTGCACTAATAACATAGCAGAGTACGAAGCATTAACAACTGGATTATGGATTGCAATTCAGTGGAAGATCCAGGAACTTTAGGTTTTTGGGGACTCTTAACTTGTAATTCATCAAGCAACTGATGACTACCAAACAAAGGATGAGAAATTAATGCCTTATAAAAGAATGGTGGATGACTTGAAACAACATTTCATGAAGTTAGACTTTGAGCAGATACCAAGAGAGCAGAATCGAGCCATGGATGCCATGGCTACAATTGTTTCACTAATCGATCTACCACAAAATGAAATCCGCTATGAGTTCTTGGTAGATAACCTTTTGGTTCCCTCGTATGAGATCACTCCTACTGAGATGATATGTATCATCAGTCCCGAGTCCCAGTTATATGGTCCCATTTTCACATACCTTTGTGACAATACTCTTCCTCCTGACCTATCCAATAACCAACGTCGCACTTTCATTCACCAATCTTCTCGATACATCATTTTAGCCGATATCCTATACCATCGAGGTCTAGATGGCACTCTTCTTATATGTTTAGAAAGAGACAAAGCTCAGATTGCGTTAAGTGAAGTTCATAAAGGGATATGTGGTCCACATTCTAGTGGTCCTACCTTAGCCAAGAAACTCATTCAGACTAGATATTACTGGAACAATATGGAAAAAGACTCATATTAGTTTGGCAAGAACTATAAGCAGTGTCAAATTCATGGAGACCTCATTCATGCACCAGCTCAAGAACTTCAACCAATTGCAACTCCTTGGCCCTTTTGTCAGTGGGGACTCGATCTCATAGGCAAGATTCACCCTCCTTCCTCCAACGGTCATAAGTTCATCATCACTACCACAGAGTATTTCACAAAATGTATCGAAGCGGTGCCTCTTACACAAGTCATTGGAAAACAAATTGCTACATTCATTCTCAACTATATCATTTGTCGATATGGTATTCCTGTTTCCATCATCACTGATAACGGGCATCCCTTCAAAAATTAGGATGTTCACGAGCTCTGTGACTGCTTCCATATTACGCATCATTTTTCCACACCTTATTATCCCCAAGGTAATAGTCAAGCTGAGGCATCTAATAAAACAATCCTTAAAATCTTGAAAAAGACAGTCGATGACGCTGGCCGCAATTGGCATATCTAACTTAATCCCGCACTTTGGGCTTACCACACAAGTGTCTGCATAGCTATAGGAGCTACACCCTATTCACTTGTTTACAACACTGAAGCTATCTTGCCTATTGAGGTCGAATTACCCTCTTTACGAGTCTCTTTGCAAAACATTATAAGTGATGAAGACTATAGGGTCTATCACTTACAAGAACTTGAACTATTGGATGAATGAAGATAAATTGCTTTTAATCACCTCAAGGATTATCAACAACGAATGAGTTGCAGCTACAATCATAAAGTCAAGCCTTGCACATTTGAGGTAGGTGACTTGGTTCTCAGAGAAAATCCTAAAAATCAGCAAGACAGAGAGAAGAGGGGCAAGTTCAAACTAAATTGGCTTGGTCCTTACATCATTACAAGAGCATATGGATCTGGTGCATATCAGCTCTCAACCACAGAGGGTGAACCTTTGGAGGATCCTATCAATAGCATGCACCTTCGTAGATTTTACACATAGCTCTTCAGAGTATCCTAATTCAAAAATTCAAAAATACAAAAAAATCATAAAAAATAAAAAATCGTTACTTGGTGAAAACTTGGCAAACAGGTGCCTTGTGACACAAAAAAATTGAAAAATAGAAAACATTTCATCCAACTGTGAAAACCACTTTGGTGGCGCCCTGGGAAAGTACCATGGTGAAAACTGGGTCACCAGCGTCATGCGTAGAGACATTGCTCCTCCCTCCTTCAGGATTCCATTTCATCCTTCACTTTGCACACACTCACAACCTATTCATTCATAACAACCTTTACACATTCCCATCATGGCTTGTTATTGATCTACCCAAGATTGGTTCACCATTCATAATAAACCTTCCTTTTCACCCTTTTCCATCCATAATAAATCAGCTCCTATCTGTGGCTAAGGCAAATCCTACATCTAGTGATGGGTGTGGAACTGAGAGCATCACATGTTTCGAGGAGTACAATTTCTTCCACTTTTCTTCAGTCTATTCATGCACAATCCACAATAAAGAAACAATTGCATCACCAATCCGCAATAAAGTTTCATCTTCTCCGCAATAAAGTATCAGTTTCATGGATTCGGTCAATTTCAGATGAGACACAACAGTGATGGGCTTCAACAAAGCAAATATTTCAACAGACTCAGACAACATATGGTTCAGTGCTATCTATCCTTTTTGTGAAAGTAAACATTGTGACCACAATCAAATAAGACTTATACAAGTGACGAGACACTAAACTTGAGGACTACAGTGGATGTTCGTGTCGAGTCTTGGTTTTCTTTGATTTTATCTTTTGGTGACATGTCTTTTAGCTTTTCCAAGATGTCTTTGACTAGAGATTTTATCTCTAGGATGTCTTTGACTAGAAAGGCAAGGATGGGGTATCATCACCTATTTTTATTTGTTGTCTATGGATTGTCTCTTAGTAATGCTATGACTTGTCCAAGGATATGAGGACACTGTGAGTCTAGTGTGAACTGGGGCATTCCTTGTTTGTGACTGTCTTATCTCCATCTAAATAGGTACAATGACTTTCTGGGTCAAACATATGCCTTGATTGTCATAACCTATTTTGCCATAATAAATCTCAATGATGATAATGCACAAGAAGCTCTTTCACTTTCATATCTTCTATCTTGCATCCCCCTTTCTAGATTGACTTCCATAATCCTTCCCAAGTCCGTGTAGCCCATTATCACATGACTGAGTACAATGACACACTAAAAACATTTGCATTTCATGTAGTTGCACTTGCATTACCACATATTAGGCATTTGATACATACATATAGATATCACAATTACATCACATCCTACACACAACACATATTAGCACATTTCACATTTGCATTATCATATTCATCTGCATTTCATACATTCACATTTGCATTTGCATAAACATTTAAAAACATAAAAAATAAAAAATATTGCATTTCATTATGTACATGTTTGCATCCATATCATAGGCATCACATACATCGTGAAACATATCATCACATAGGTACACATGCATATAGCTGCCGCAAAGATGAATCATCTCATATATATAATCATAAGTGTCATGATACAATGATGTCAAAATTATATGGCTACAATCACCCATAGGTGTCATCATACAAAAATGGTACAAAATTGATACATAGGGAGCCCTCTAAGGCTATGATGAACTCCCTCCCTCGGAGCCACCTGGCCTCGACAGAATCTGAGCCCTGGAAGGACCCACCCCAGGATCATCTCTCTTGTCCCCTCTATCTAGTGGTGGTGGAGAACCCATAACCCCACCGTTGAACACCTATCTCCTTTCCCTCCCTCCAGTGGTCATCATTGTTCGCGATGGTCTACGGAAGCTCCTATCCCGCTGTTCTGGTGGCACAATCCCACAGTATAGGTCTCTCTAGTAGCCTATCTCCTCCTCGGCTCACAGAACATAACCATAGCCAACTCATGTGTCCTCTATTGCCTACCTCCCTGCCCTCAGTTTCATCCGAGCCTCTGTATAGCGTTGAATGGCCTGATCCCTCTCCCACTTTGTGTCCCTCAGCTATCTCCTGAGCCTAGCTGTCTCCCTCTTCAGATCCTGGATTTCATCTGCCTTTCCCTAGCAGATCTCCCTCAACTCCAGTAGCTCATCCTGCTCCTCCTCCTCTCCCTCCTATACCTATGGCTGCTCATGTGGCTGCTCATGCCCCTGTACCTATGGTTGCTCCTGCCCCTGTCCTTGTCCTTGTTCCTGTCCATGTCTGGGACCCTGTGTTGTTGGCACCTGTAATGGTAAACCACCTCGGCCTCTCACCACCCGAGCCTGTCTCTCCTCCCCACCCTCTCTCTACAGAGCTGCTCTCCTCTCTCCTATCATCCCCCGCCTCCTCTATCGGCCTCTACCTCTGCCATCTCCATCATCATCCTCATCCCCCCCACCATCTCCATCTATCTGCTCCCTTGGGTCTGTCAGTCATGGAAATGGATGCTCAGCCAAATATGTAGTATACTCTGCATCCATCCCTACATCCTCTATCTCTGGCCACATATCCCAAGGCATGGGCACCATCTCTACCAGCTGCATCACTACTTGATCATATGATAATAGAGGCCCGAAGTGTGCCTGAACCCTAACTGTCTAAGCATACATCCCGGAACCCTGTGGCATCCATTGAATCCTGCCAAACTGCTTGCATACCCTGTCAACAAACTGCCTCTCCAATACATAGGGCATTCACCCAATCAGATACCTACTCTTGAAGGTGTATGGAAACTCCACTGCATCATCCTCCCATGACTCACACTCTCGGTAGGGTCTCCATACCATAGTGTCAATCTCATCAACGACCCTACGCTAGTGCTCTAGTCTCCCGATCCATGGCTACAAAGTAATCATATCATATAAATGCCCAAAACTGTGCCCATGGCCCCTACCTCTGAAATGTATCAGTTGGGTCATCAGCAGATGCTCATAAGCCTATACCTAGAATAATGTCACTCCGCAGCCCAATCCTATGGATCTATGATATACGAACTGATGAAGCTCACAATACAAGTGTGCCAGCACGCACGGTCCCTAGGCATATCTGGTATGTTGTGTCACCAGTGTCTCCAAGGTACTCCCCCAGCCCATAGCTAACCCTTGTGTCACCATATCCAGACATAGGAACCCACTGATCACTCCTCCCAGCACTGCTAGTAATGCTAATCCAGTCTATGTCATCGTGTCCCACACCACATGTCCAACCCTCATCTCTAGTCTTGGATCCTGAAACACTCATCTCGGGGCATCCCCGTCTCTGTCTCAATCATAGGGTATCAACTCCCCATCGATCGGTATCCTTAGAATCCTGTACACATCCTCCAAGGTGACAGTCATCTCACCCATTGGCAAATGGAATGTGCATGTCTCAGAGTGCCATCTCTCAGCTAAAGTAGTCAGCAATCCCATGTTTGCCCCAAACTCAAGCACCTACAAAATAAATCACAGACCCATAACCTTAATCGTGGCTCTATCCTCAAATGTCAGCTTTGGTCATAACCTTTGAGTCGATGGGAATCTCTCCCGTGACTCCAGCATAGGTAGGTACTCCTGCAGTCAAGCAAATCAGTCATGTCAGTCATAGTGGCATTCCCTGTTCATCACAAAATACTGCTTTTTATCTTAAGTGCTTATGATACTCTATCCTAGTGATACTCACTATTCATCACAAAGTGTTGTTGTTTATCCTAATGGTACTCCCTGCTCATCACAAAGTACTACATGTTTTTGCACTCCCTGTTCATCACAAAGTGCTACTTATATTTGCACTCCCTATTCATCACAAAGTGTTTCTCATATTAGTACTCCCTATTCATCACAAAGTACTATGCCTTGGTACTCACTGTTCATCACAAAGTGCCTCAATCTATCCTATCCTAGGACCTCTACTTGAGTGTATCCTCTTGAGTAGTTTCCTAATTGGCAACATATGTTTTGTCATAGAATTATCAATCTTGGCCCTATCTTCTATTCTAAGTCTTCCCTAGAGGACCTGCTCGAGTGTATCCTCTCAGCAGCTTATCCAATCGACAACGTATGTTCATCACAGAACTGTCGATTTGCCCTAAAAGACATAAATGCACTTTTTTGACACAAACACGCCTTCATGACATAAACATGCTTACATACTGCATAAACGTGCCTGCTCTGTACAGACGCGCCTGAAATACACAGATGTGCCTATGCTCTGCATAGGTGTGCCTTCTCTACACAGACATGCCCACATTGCACAGACACGCCTGCACAACGCAAACGTGCTCACATTTAACATAGATGCTTTTTCCTACACAGACGCACAGACACACCTAGCTAACCTAGACGCGCTTGGCACCAACATAGACGCGCCTCGGCATTTTTTGACCTTTTTTTGACATACCTAAATGCACATTTATTTCTCTACCTAGCATGCATTAATGACAACATTTAATGTGACAAAGTACAAGGAGGTTTTGTGGTACTCACCGGCTCTCCTGCATCTACTGGCCTCTAAAATCGGCGAACGCGATCGAATCTATGCATCAATGCCATCGCTGCTGACTACTGCTACTCTATTCTCTCTCTGCACTCTGATCTCTTGGATGTGTGGATGAAAATGAGGACGTATTCCCCTCGTGGTCTATTTTATAGACTGCCCTAGCCCTAGCTCTAGCCCTCGTTTCCCGAGTTAGTCTTCTTTATCCCATGACTCTGTCACTCTATCTGGTCAGTCCATTCTAGCCTTTTTGTCTTATCAAGAGATTGTCTGTGATTTTCTAGACATTTTCATCCAATCTCTCAAGGGGGCATATCATTCCCATCTTGGGGCAACTTTGTATCAGTTCATATTATCTTCTTTGAAACAACGCAACAAGTTGCATTGTCTCAATGAGGGGCAAAAAGTAGACACCTAAAATTGTCCAGTCTAATTAAATAAATATTTTATTTATTTAATTACTTTAGCCTAATTCTTCTATTAATTAAATAAATCCTTATTTATTTAATTAATTCATTTATCCTCTTCTAGCCTTATTTCTCATTTAAATAAATACCTTTATTTATTTAAATTATCCTTTTCCTAAATTAAATAAATATTTTATTTATTTAATTGATCCCACTTCTTCTATTAATTAAATAAATCTTTATTTATTTAATTAATTCATTAACCTTTTCTACCAATGACACATGTCATTCATCTCTTAATTCCTACACTACCTACCCTCTCATTATTTTCTTATTTTCTCTACCTACCCTCTAATCTTAGCCGACCATTTATCTTTTACACCTCTCAATCTTATCCCTCCATTTCTTATAGTGTCTTCTATATAAGGAGATTCTTCCTTCATTATCAACGCTGACCCCCTGATGATTACTCGACTACACTACGCTTTTGAACTTTCATATGCAATCCTACTTGCAACCACATTTCCGTTCTTTGTTGAGCTCTTGTGCACATATAAAATTTGAGAGAAAATATATCAAGAAAGATCAATCAAGATATGAAGAATGGAGATTCAAACCCTATTGGACATGTGATGGTATAATCTTTGTGATTTCATTTGATTTGCATTGTCTTAGGTAATCTTCATATGTTATGGTGGATATTTGTTGTTGTTAGGCTAGGGTTTTATGGTTGAATTCATTTAGTCTTTCAATATTGTTGTTATCCATTTTCACCGTATACAATTACAAAATCCTGTCACACACAACATTGCAACAAGAATTGAAATGTTACTAGCAACGAAAGTGCAATGGATGATGAACTTGATGTAGAATTATTATTATTATCCAAAAACGCCAGAGTAATGTTGATATCAAATTTGTGGATAGGAGCAGGACTTGTCAACATAGCTTTAGAAAATATTGCAAAGATTGTATATAAACCCGGAAAAGCACCACCTCAACCACCAACATATGTGTTAGTTGAATTTGACAATTACTCTGGACTATCATTCGATAATCGTCATCCATCTACAATTCCAATTCTAACAATCGAAAGAGGTGGTTCTTCTCAAATACCATTGCAATTGGATTGAGCACTAATGATACACAAGTCTCAAGGACTGACTCTTCAGAAGGCTACCATTGATATAGGGCCAACAGAAAGAACAGGTCTAACGTTCGTGGCAATCTCTCACGTGAAAAGCTTACAAGGACTGTGGATCATGCCGCCATTTAGCTATGATAGATACAAGAAATTGAAGAAAGGCAAATAAGTTTTTCATTGGAAAAGAGAAGAAGAAAGACTTCAATGCATTGAGAACAATTCATGAAGTTTTCCTTTCAGGAAATAATTTGTTCTCCATTTACTTCAATATTACTATAGGATTAAAATTCCTTCATCTTAATGACAATGTATATTTTCAATTCTTTATAATATCAAACAACATTCACACTTTTCAAATTCTTTATTGACTATTGAGATGTCTTCTTTGTTGTTGAATCAATCCTATCAAAATCTTTTTGAAATTATTATTTATAACTAATAATAATATTTATTAACATTTATTCACCATTAAAAATTAAAAAAAAACAAATTTAAAAATTTGAATGTCAAATTTAGGATCGCAAGATCAGTTCATGCTTATAAAAATATAAAAATATGTATAAAATAAATAAGATAAGATTAGATGTTTAAAAATGTTAATATATAGAAAATTAAATTAAATTTCATATATATATATAATTCCATAAAAACATTCTCTCAAAATTTTAGAAAACAATATTAAAAATTAAAAGCTTCTTTTTCTTTAATTGGGTAAATGAATAATAAACAATCTAATATTGCTGTATTTTTGTGGCGGTGTTTTTTTTATTTCCAATGTTCTTGATTATATTTTTCTCCACTTATGCAAACACACAATAATTAATAAATCCAGCAGAACTACAACGTGGTTGTAGAGTGAGTAGGTGTAATAATTTTTTGTACAGATTTGATTAATTAATACATCACTATTAGCAACAAATTTCATTACACACGTAAATTTTTTCTTTTCTTTTCTTTCTAGACAAACGAAAAAAAAAGACCAGCGGAAAACTTTGCCGACGTAAGAATCGTGGAACCCAGTGGCTAACTATCGGCTAATTAAATGAAAAAAGAAAATGATAATTAAACTACAAAACTATCAAAACATAATAAAAATCTCTGAAATGATGGTGCAATAAAAAGTTTTTGAAACAAGCAAAGAGTCTGACAAGTAGCGTGTACTAGAAGTAATAATAATAAAAAAAAAAAAAAAAAGAAAAGCAAATAGGACCTATTGATATGTTGAGGTCTTTTGGTGAAATGGGAAATGGTGGAAAATTTTGGTGCTGGATGTTGGATTTCTTCTATGGAGGTAGGTTTCTACTCCTTTTCATACATAGATTAATTAATATATTCTACGTGGGGGAAAATGAAAATTTTGTGTTGAATTTGTAAATGGGTAATGTGTTTTCTGAATTTGTTGTTCCCTCCATCTTTATTCTGTAAATTGCAAATAGACCATGTGAGGGCAAGCCAATATAAACATGGGGTTTACTGCTATTTTGTTGAGTTGTTTGGGGTTTACTAGTATTTTATTATGGTAATGCTTCACTTTTATCAGTCAAACTTACTGTCCACATTATTATTCTTCATAGTCATTCCACATTATTATTCTTCACAATCGTTCCACATGAAAATTCATCTTAGAGAGTCATGCTATGATCGTAATCTTAATAATATGGCACACACAAAAGTTAGACTATTACTGTGCCAGGAATGACAAATTCATTAAGATTTAATGGTGGACCATAACCTGAGGCATCCTATAGTCATTCATAAGTTTACAAAAAAATTTTAACAAAATGTAACTAGAAGAAAAAAAATTCTATATAATAAATAAATTCATGCAATTTAAACCAAAACAATAGTACAATGTTGATTGCATAAATGGCTACATATTTTACAGAATATAAACAATTAAATTTTAAAATGTGTAAGAACTACTTAAATGGGTTGAGTAGTATAAAATATAATAGTAATATGTTATAATAACAATTAAAAGACTACCATGCTTTTGGGAAATTAAATTCTTGTGCTGTGAGAATGGTAGCAGAGACAAAAGATTAAGTACTTTCGTGGCAAGATTTTTTTTAAAAAATATTGAATAAAGCAATTAAAATTCATAAAATTGAAGCTACATAAGTTGTTGAAGAACATAGCTGAATTATCAGTGTTACAATCATAAGAACAATAATTAAAAGACAATGATTATAAACTTTTCTTGCTTTCGTGGCAAGTTTTTGTAATTCCACTTGAATTCGTCCCCTCAATAATGAGGAGGAAAAGAATGAAGATCCCAATAGACACTTACACTCAATTGGTAGATTAGATACACCAATTTGCATAAAGATGATTTATGCTTGAAGATCCCATCATCACATACATCACTATACATCAAAAGAACAAGAATGATGTATTTCATTGTGTAGCTTATGTAACAAGAAATAAAAAATTGAAGTCATTTTCAGTGTTTAATTTTTGGGCATTACATTTTATTTATTTTTTAATGTATCCTATGATTAAACTATTTAATATGTTTGCATGCCCTTTGTACATTATTCAACTTTGATATAAGTCTTTTAATTATGTTAGATTTGAACATAATAGAATTGCTAATTCAAGAATAAAAGGTTTTCCCAAAATAACTACATCCTATTCACTTTAAATCCTTCTTTATTATAACCATTTGTAACAAGATAGTATTGTGAGGATCTATAATTTAAATTAGAAAATACATTTCTTTGAAAAAGATAATGGTGATTTTTTTATTTTTTATTTTTGTTTGTTGTGAAAAGTGTTATCTTTAATATAATGGTGAAATTTATTTATCTATATCTATTCCGATTTAATTTTGTGTACATATTAGTAGATGATTCAATACAATTACATATTGATAAATGACACACTTTTGTGAAATATTGGTCCTATTCGTCCATGCTATTACTCATCCTTGTTTATGTGATGTCTCAAAATGGCACCATATCATGTACATATGCATGCATATTTTGACACATTTGACATTTATCATGCCCACTATTGTGCCCCATCTTACAAAAATTCAAAATTCTTTTCTTGCAATAGATTAACTACTTTTTGGTCATGGTTTGATCTTGCATGTGTGGGGTCAATTGGGAGCTTACAAATCTAGCCCATTAAATTTTAAAATTCAAATACAATTTTTGATCAACTCCCTAATTGATTCCCTACGATGAGAAGACTTGATACACATTTAGCATGTTTTATCCCTATAGAAATTCAATGTGCATTTATTTAATACTAAGGGAGAAGCAATCATTCATCAATTGAAACATCTCATATCATCCTAAGAACACTTAAAAAACACAAAACAAATCTAAGGTTGCATCATCCTTGTAGAGTGCATGTACGTTTGAAAATTGATGTCCTAAATCATTGTTAACTATAAAACTATTTTTAGTAGGACTGACCTATGAGAATTTGACCTTAAAGAAATCATTTTGTCAACTATAAAACTATTTTTACTAGGAGTGACCTATAGGAGAATTTGACCTTAAAGATCTTATAACATCTCGAATAGTTTTTCAACATTCTAATATACAATTTGAAGTATATCTACTATTTGCGTAACCATTGAGTTAATCCATTAGATCATAGAACATCAATGCCATTATTGTATGTTGTTTACAACATTTAATGTTTTCTCCACTATAATTCTTATATGTAGAAAACTTATTAATCAATCATATAAATATATATAAAAATATATACATTTTTATAACAAATCCACTATACATCTAAATATTAAAAATGTTAATTAATATTATAAAAATCATGTTATTAAAACCAAACCACATACAAATTTAATTAAAATATATAAAAAAGGTAATAGCTAAAATGTTTTTGTTTAAATATGTATCGCTTGTTCATCAAATTAATAAAAGACAGTTGAGAGAATGTTTGAACCTTTAACAGAAAAGAAAATTCAGCTGTGGAGAGAATATCTGAAACTAACATGGAGCAGGACGGTGAAAAAATTCAAAGGTCATGGAGCGGGTATCACTTGCTCACTAGCCGTTGAGAGAATGCTTGAAAAAACATGTGAAGAAAATTCAAATTTCATGGAGCGGATAACTAACTGGAGTAAACCATGGTTTCCAGACCATGCAAACCATGGTATTCTTCATAGAAAGTTCATTTTAAAGGGAGGGACGGTAATTATTAGTCCTTATTTGTGCACAGAGGGAGTGAACGCAAGGGCAAAGGTAGCTGCAATTGCCTGTGTCGCATTTGCTAGTTTAAGATTATAACCCTAACCTCTGTCAGACCAATTGATGTTCTTTCATTTTTCTCTTCTGTCAGTGTTCATTCTGTCTTTCTGTTATTTCTTTCGTTATTCTTCTCCCAATACATTGTTTGTTCAATGTTTTATTCTGTTTTTGTATTTATTTCTTGATTTTTCCTTTCTTCAAGAGTCTTTCTATAGTGTGCACACTGGTCTGTCAGTCATGATTTTTATCTATTATTTGTTTATCCTGCCAAAATGAATTGGAATCACAGATTTTTCTATGAAAACTAATGGATTGTTTGCCCTGCCTGAATGAATTGGAATGCTAGATAATTGATTGTTTGCCTTGCCTGAATGAATATATTGTGTATATATGGACAATTGATTATAATAAGAAATATCCCTCTACCCTTGAAGCCATCAGCCTTAGTTTATTTATCCTTAGAATTATTATCTTTATTGAATTTGGTATGGCTTGCCTACTCTCCATGGTGTTATAGTGATAGTGGTGGGCATTACATTTTAGATATTTGATATAATTTAATATATTGATGTAATTATTACATTTTCATCTGATATTCATTGATTATTTCTTTTATTATTTTTCAATAACTCAATGTTTAGAATATAAATTTATAGATTAATTTTTTTAGATCTGACCACTTTAAACGATGTTTCTCTTTTAATCTTTAAGTTTTCACAATGTATGCTACTTTTCTTGAAAATAAATGTTTTGATCTATTGTAATATCTAATAGATTGACTCGTGTTTATTTTTGTGTTCAGTAGGCCATCGTACTGGAAATGGATTCACTGGTGGGACCATTTCTCAAAGGAATCCTTGCTAAGTTCTTCATGACTTCCTCTGAACCTGCTCACAGGTGAGTTGCACCATCAACTTGGTCTTTTCTTTTTCCTATTTAAAAACTTGGGGTGTGGAGTTTTGTCTTTCGCATGCATTTTTTATCCTCTTACAATGTCTTACTATCGCCTACAATTTGTCTTTAATCTCTTGACTGTCTCTTACTTCTAATAAGGGTCATTGTGTTTTTCTAGTAGTAATAGTGTTATAGTCTGTCTTGACCATCTTTGGGTTTTAATATTGAGACTAGTTTTAGGGGGTTTATTAACTTCCAAAGAAGACAATGAAACCCTTACAAATTATAATAGAGACCTTTGACTATCATACACCCGAAATTGAAACCCTTACAAAGTCTAATAAAGACCTTTGACTATTATACACCCAAAATTGAAACCCTTACAAAATCTAATAGAGACCTTTGACTATCATACACTCGAAATTGATCATACTTTTTATTTTATAGCAGTAGAAAATGGATCTTCATTGACTGCCATGGATTATAGGCACTGTGCAATTGTTTGGACGCCTTCCTTAATATTACCAGTCCACTATGTTAGTCTACTCAATATGTTTAACGTGACTTGGCACTATCCTCTACTTAGACTATCCATGTTTGAGAAATTGTCATACCTGTGTTTGCAATGTAACAACCCAAACCACCTTGTTTAACAACAGCTGACAGTGCCCTATGAGATATTTAAATTCATAATATAACTATCACATCTTTTCTTGACATCCATCGTCCATATCAAGGCTCATGTAATGCCCCTTAGTAAATTGGTTTAAAATATCCTAGTTATGGATCTCAAATCTTAGTACAAGGGTTAAGAGAATGTACCTTAGCCTGTATTGTTGTCAAATGACCTACACAGATAAAGTTAGAAGATACTACAAACTACATTAAGGATTGTGTGACTATATATACAGAATTAGCTATGTATAACATAAGGAGGAATTAACAGAGTAAAAATCATGAATTATGGTATTGAGCTATAGTGCAAGATTTGGTAGGGTGTCTTGATTATCAGTTCCCCCTACCCTATGTAAACAATATAGGGTGCCTTAATATTGTAATTCCCCCTATCATGTAGGATGCCCTTGTATAGATTATTATCAGTATTCATGTCTTAATTAATATTCAGATTATTTATCAGATGATTATCAGTGTCCAGATTGGTTGGAGAATACTTAGATTATTGTCCGTCTCCATGTGTTAATTATTATTCAGATAATTTACCAAACGATTACTAGTATCCATGTTCATTTATCAATATTCAGATTATTATCCATTTTCAGATAATTCAAATAATGATCAATGCTTAGATTGTTACCAATTCTCAAATTACTGCAGGGTGTGTATGATTGTTTATATACATAAATTAACATATTATTGCATCATATATATGATTGTGTTAATATTATTATTAAAGAATATACCACCCCTATTTGACAGGGTAACCCCAACAAAGCTGTGAGAATATAAACATAAAAATACATACCAAAGAATATGCAATGCCTTATTAATGTAGAAGCATGTGTTTTCTGACCCAAGTGTAGTTTTCATATTTTCTTACTCTTTCAAATTCATTCCTCTTTCATGGTTGCTGACCTTATTTCTTCCCTTCTCCTTCTACAATTTCACTACCTTCTTCCAATGATTCATGGTGCAGTTTGAGAGCAGATTCCGACCCTCCAATACATCAGAACTATTGTATATTTATTTATTAGTATTTTTTCTTTTCTATGATCCGTTCCTTTTCATGTTTTTATATTCCATTCCCTCCTCCTTTTTGTTTATTGTTCCTTATTATACCTCATTTGTGGAATTATAAGCCATGATGTCAAGGAGACACATCTTAATAGCATCTCCTTTCCTTAATGCTAATCACACAATTTCAATACTAATTCGCTGCATTATGGTCCTTTATGTTAACCACTTCCTTTCATTATGTTATCGATTATCCTTAAGAGATTGTTGTTGTTTATTTCAATACTAATTTTCTTCATTGATCACCTTAGATCATGACTGAGTTTATTATTCTAGACTGTGATGTTACTATCTAAACTCAAAGCTTAAGACTAACATTGTGACTATGGTGAATGCACATGTTCCCCATAGTGTCTCTTGGTCATTGTCGTGTAGCTTGTCTCAAACCCTTATGCAACCTTGGTATGACTTTTGTAGAACTCTTAAGGTTCTTCATTGTTTCTTAGGAAACTATTGTCAAAAACCTTTCTTATCACCAGTTTGGGTGTCTCAGACTCATAAAGGATGCTTCTATATTCCTCGTATTACTGTGATCTTCTGCAAATTCTTTCTTATAGCATATTCTGAAGGGTGTACATTACAGTTACCTTTTGTAGATTTCCTTTTATGCCTCAATGTGGTGGCCTTGATAAGAGAACCGAGTAATGTAGATTGTAATTCACTGGCATTGATGTTTTTTGAATGTCACCAAAGACTTGGCATTTTACTGTCACATAGTACTATGACTGTGAGAATCATGGCTCTATTCTAAAAATCATCTGCTTTGAGTACTTGGACTGCTCGTCCTCTCTTGAATGCTCTATTTATCTTGTCAATGTTGTCTTGTCTTGAATGCACTTGTCCCTATTTTAAGTTGACCATATCATTACATCCTATGTTGGTCAGCACCATGATTTCCTCTTTTAATCTGATTGGTATGTGTCCTTGTAATATTTTGTTTTGAATTGAATATCTATATATATGTTATGACAATGAACATGGACCTCCTTTGACTGATGATGAGTTGTACCCTCATGCACAGGCTTATGTTATCTCCGCTCACTGCTATCTGCATCTTTTACTATGGTACTGTACCAAGGATTGGCACATTGCTTATTGTTTTGATCTTCGTTTCCCTATCAATACTCCTACAAATGTCAATTTGCCACTGTGATTAGTCTTCATTGTCTTGGCTATCCTTGTTCTCTTTGTGACTGGAAGATGAAAGCATAGGTATATTCTCTTTATTTCCCTTGTGACTGTGCCTTCCCACTCCGTCCCAACAATGATTGCTTTTTACTTGTATGGTTGTGAGTGTTTGAGTTGCTCTATGAAGCCACATTCCCACATTCCTTGTCATTTGCTTGATAAATGTTTGACCTTAGACTTGGAATCTCTATATTCATCATCTTTGTAGCTCTATTCTTGAATATGTTCTTCAAGCTACTGTTCTAATCTCAATATGCTGCTATTAACCTTTATTTTCTCATTCAAGGGTATCCTGAGATAAATTGTCAAAATTCAGTGTTTCTGAAACTCTGTCAATGACTTGACTATCCTCTTATAACAATGCTGAATTGTGGGTCCTGCACACTTTAAGTGGCTGCTCATGTTGATCACCTCTTCATTCTAGATTATACCATGCTTTTGTTATGACAATGATCTTTGTTCTAACATCTACAACCAACAAATTTCCTTGTAGACAAGGTTATCTTCCTTGTAGGCTATGGCAATCCTTCAAACCCTTGTATCAGCTTTGCTATGATTGCAATTGAAAGATCATCTATGCCTGCAATAGAGTCATTTTTTACTATGAATAACCTTCATATTGCTTTGCCAGTCCTTGTTTGAATGAAAAAACTCTGTCATAGCAATACTATCATCAACCTTTCATGGTTCTTTGGAAAGAAATGCCCCTTTGCTTTCAAGATTTATGATTGTCTTTCGTTCATTGGGACCACTTACAGTCAGATTGGCTTTTCATTGATTTTGACTAAAATTGTCCTCTTGACAGTGAGCTTATGCCTATAACATTTCCTTTTTCAAGCTTTAGACCTGTAAAACATTCAAACGTTTGGGTTAACTATGTTTGGATTGGGCATGCATTCATAGACTAACATGAAAGCTCCTTTGAAATGTCAACAAATAAGGCATTGTCAATGCATGGACAATTAGCACTATGAGAATCTTCCTTTATCTTGACTGTCACTGATTGTTTGATCTGTGAAGATCATTGTCTTTCCTTGTATAGTTGTCACTGGTCTCAAAATTGATTGTAATACTTTGCATCTTTGTCATCTTAGGTTGTCAAACTCCCATTAATATCTCCAAAATTTACGTGAAACCCTGACACTATGACTGCTATTGGTTCAATCATCTTATGGTACTTCAAGCATTGGTCTTGATGGCTTCTTAATCTGACAGTGATTGTCACTCTTTTCATCTTTCAATGTCAAGTAATCTTTATCTTGGTTCTGGAATTGACATTGTTGTTTTGACAGTGATATATATCTCTTTGATGGCTGCACTGTAACTTTCTTTTTTGGATCACCATTTTAGAAAGCTAATACTCATTTCTTTCATTATGATATTTAATTGAGACTATCACTATCTTTTGGCTTATATTGACTATCATGCATAGTAATCTTTATTCCTTTTGATTGCTCTTTGTTCTATCTTTTAAGATGTTGCTCTGTGTAAGGACCTATTGATGTGTTTCTTACGTACATGCGAACACAGAATAAAATACCATAAGTATCTTATCCTCTCTTGAACAAAGTTATTTGTATGCTAAAGATTTTCGTAAGGATCAATCAAAATAACTCCAAGGTTATGGTATGTAGGGTCTCTACGTGTGGATAAGCACAGTTGGTTTGATGTGATTATGTTGGAATCATAAGGGGACTTACATTTGATTGCTTGAATGCTTAATTAACTGGAACTTAAGTCATAGCTACTCAGTGGGAGATAAAGAAATATCAAAAGCATAGTGTTTAGAGAATCTATTCTAGGACCTAGAACACAAGAATATAGATAAATGACTAGGTGGAGTCCTACTGGGCTAGGTCTCACCATTAGACCAAACAATTTGACACCAGCTCAGTGCAATCTTCTAAGGGAATTTTGAAGATGTTCAAATCATCTCCATCAAACACTAATCGCCATCCAAGTTAATGCATGAACAATGGACGTATAACAATTTGAAATTAAGCTCTTTAATGCCAGTTGACCTCGCAGGGCGCACTTACAATCAGTAAGAGGCAATTGGTATGGACTAGGCGGATTCCACACAAGTGCATTCAATAATTTTCCCCATTCAATCTAATTATTTACCATCTAACATGAAGATCCAACAAGAGACCGTGCATATTGCAAAGAAACAACACACTTCACCATAACTTCAATGAAAATGAAGTTCATTTACAATTTAGGCAACAATTTCTTGCCTTCTCCTCCTAATCTACTCTAATTGATATCTATTCACTATTTCTTTGCTACTAACTATCCTACTAACTATTCATCGACTATTAACCTTTACAAAATGAAGAGCTTGAGCCTTTTATAATGCTCTCAATACAATTCAATGGCTCAGATCAATTTGAGATCAATGGCTGATATTTTACAATGAAAACCCCAATTAGGGTTTGTTACAACAAACTCAATTCTAGCCAATGAAATAATTGCATTATTTGGACACATGTCTTCTCTAGAATATTTGACCAATGGATAACGGGGGTAGGTGCCTCAGAGTTTGTGCATCCACATATGAACTAGGTACAGTGCATCTAGACATGCTTCTCTGATTGGAGGAATAGTGACTGAGACACCACCTCAATCTTGCAATTGTGCTTGGTTAAGGAACGTTGAGCAATATCTCTTGACACTCAATGTAATGATGACGATGAGAAGAGGAATTTGATTAACTCTTTTGAAACTGTTTGCTTCTTCATCATGTTCAATGTACCCTTGCAATGACTTTGGTTGATCCTCCTTCATCCTTGATGTACTTGATGAACGATGTACCTTTCCTTGACTCTCTTGTATTTGTCTATGAGATCTTCTTGAAGAGGTCTTCCTTTGACCTTGATGTTGATTTATTCTTCTTGAGATCCTCATTCCAATCTCCATCCAATCTGGTCCCTCTGAGTGCTATAAAACAAATAAGTGAATATCAGACACATATGATGTACAGTCTATACAATCTCTCAATTTGACTTAATCTCTGATTTTATGTGATTTGCAGGTCTGATAGGTGCAGGTTTAGGGGAGAGTGTCCTTTTCTTGAGGAAATTTTCTCTTGCTATGATGAATTCTGTCCTTTCTTTGAATATCCTAATGAGTTCACTCCCTCAAAGGATCAGATTTGCACCTTAAATATACCAAATTTACCTTTGGAGGATTGTTGTTCTGCAAGCTTGCATTTCAAATCTAAATTTTGCCTCCTCAATCATCAATTATATTCATTGCTCCTTAAATTCGCACTTTGGAGAATCAGGTCTAGGCTTGAAGATTGTTGAATTTGTCTTGACTTGCCTTATTAAGTTTTGAAATTCACCTTCAAATCAGCTACTGCGACTTTCTCTTTCCACTTTGTTCTTTGTAGATTTCGGCTCATGAAGATTATTAACCTTCCTTAAGATCTGAAATCAGCTTCTTTGATACTTAATAAAATCTACTGATGAAATTTGCTTCCTAAGCCTGCTTCTTAAATTCGTTCTAGAGAAGAATGTGTTTAAATGAATGATGAATGACTAAGATGTGTTCTTTCTTATATAGGCGCCTTCACCTCTCTCTTGAAAACGCAACTTTTTTTGAATAAACAAAATTAATTGTGTCTTCCCCAAGCTGGCCGACTTCTTCATTGGAAATTCAAATTTTCTCTTGGCGCCAAAGATAATATTGGTTAATTAATGCATCAAACTACCTTGTTTCCTTCTAGGTCGACTTGCATCTAGTCTCCTCTCCATTCATTTTTTACCACAATGCAATACACTTTCTCCCTTGTACCTTCGAGAGGTACATGCCTTTAACATCAAAATCGCTTGTGTACCCTTGGAAGGGACATGAGCAAACCTAGGAGATGCTGAAGTTTTATCACTATTTGATGAAGTCATGCTTAGTTCTTATGATTTGCATGAGGCTTAGGATGTTTGAACACTTGAAATCACCTTGAAGAAAACTATCAACGCACCATCTTTAACATAACACTGATACTCAATGTAATTCGCTACTGTACCTTTGGAAGGTACATGAGCAAATTATGAGTTGCTCTTAGTTTTCTCACTCATTTACTAAAAACACACTTAATCGTCATGATCATTAGAAAGTTCATGACGCGGCAATGACTTAAATCACCTTCAAGGAGGCTTGTCTAGATATCTTAATTAGCAAAACACTCCTCTTCAAGAAATTTCACTCATGTACCTACGGAAGGTACATGAGCGATCTTGACAAATATGTCTTAGGCTTTGATCAAACACTCACTTCTCTTCCTTGCTCACACCATTTCAGCCTAGGTACATGAGTGATCTTGACAAATATGTCTTAGGCTTTGATCAACAACTCACTTCTCTTCCTTGCTCACAACATTTCAGCCTTGAATCTTCCTAAGAACGCACCTTGGGGGCAATTTTGTTTGGAATTTGGGAGCAAAGTCATTGTTTTAGCAGATTCGCTTGGGTACCTTTGGAAGGTACATAGTCTCTTAGGTGATTCACTTATGTCCCTTTGAGAGGTATGGGAGAAAATTATCAACTTCTCTCAAATTTCTCATGATCGCTCACTTTTCAATGCTTCAAACTACAAAATTGTGCTTCCTCAATATATAGACAAGTCATTTTATCCATAGAAAAGAACTTGGAAAGAGGGATTTGTCCAACTTAGGTGCTACACATGTGCCTTGGAAAAATTTGCTCATGTACCTTTGGAAGGGTTAGGAGTGAATTTCTTCCTCTAGGCTCAATTCATACTTCTTTTCACTTAACTTTGTCCTAGACTTGGCCTTTGAATCCTTTTCTTGCCATGTTCAAGTCAATTTGCTCTCTCTATTGCTCAAAATGACAATCATTCAATGATTGTTTAGTGTGTCCCCTTGTAAGTAGGTGGATTTCGTTGGCCCTCCACTTTGGTGAGGAATTAGGTCCTTTGAAGGATTTCGCTCCTGTAACTTTGAAAGGGTCAGGAGAGAATTTCTTCCTTTACTCAATTCAGCTCTCATTTCGTTCATTCCACCTTAGACTTGTCTTTCCAATCCTTATCTCATCAAGATCATGGTAATTTGCCCTCAAATCTACTCCAAGTGGGATCCATTATCCCATTCAATGTTCTAGGTGAAGAAAAGAATTAGGTCTTCTCAAGAATTTCACTTTGGTACCTTAGTAAGGTACATAGTCTCTCAAGTGATTCGCTCATGTCCCTTTGAGAGGTATGGGAGCGAATTTAGCATTTTGGCTCAAATTCTTCCTTTTCCATTGTTGAACTTTATTTCAATTCACTTTCAAAGACATGTATAAGTCAATTTCTCCTTCATCAAAGCTTCAGAGCATGAGTTTGATCCAAATTGGAAGCAAGAGGGAGGCTTTGGGAAGAATTCGCTCTGATTTGAGAGCAATTTATGGCTTAGGGTGAAAATCTCTCCTGTCCCTTTGAGAGGTACAAGAGCAAAATGCCAAATTCCTCATCTAATCTTTTCACTTGCCTTTGCTTCATTGAATCCTACTTTAAGCATTCAAACCATTTGAATGAGAAGACATATCCACTTGACCCTTGAGAATGCACAAAGAGGAATTTGACCTGGATCTTAATGCCAAGGACCTTAATCTAATGAAATTCAGTTAGATTGCTCTTGTTTGCATTTAGTGATCAGAATAACCTCCTTTGCACTTCTCAGCTTGATCAGTTTTTTAACACACCCATAACTTGGATTGGTTAAATTATATACTTGTCATCTTGGGTCTGATTGACTACTTGTAAGTCTGATTTTGAGCATCCATTTGTTCTATTGTTGGAGTTGTCTCTCAATCTGCAATATTTGATGTTTGAAATGATTAACCTATTCTCCTTTTCCTAGCTAAACATCAAATCAAAACTTAGAAATTCTCATTAATGTCTGATCTTTGCTCAAACTTGTTGTTGTTGTTCCATATCTAACAATACAATGAAATTCCTGTCCTTTTACTTTTACCTGCAAGACAAACAATAAGATATCAAATATTATAAAGTACATATTATCCTTATCTATCCTCTTTCTATATGAATAAAAGAGATCTAATTTGAATGAATTAAGTGCTTTTGCTTCTAATCAGACCCGATTTTTAACCCTGCATCAGTCAAATCATATCTCTTACCTCTGATTTTTTGTGATTCTTCACTAAATCTGATCAAGAGTAGGATAATATCATTCAATAAATTCACTGTAATTGAAGAGATTCTGCTCTGTGGAAGATGAATATGCTACTTTTTGGAAGATTCTGGGCCATTCAATGATGTAATTTGTAGATGGATATGTCTCCTTATATGTGTGTTGGATATTAGGGTCTTTCTTGCTCTATCTCTATCAAAGTAACACATCTGCACTCAAAGGCCAGCTCTTTATCCTTTTATTGCCACACCTTACCTCATGGTTTAACATGGATTGAAGGGGCTTAGGCATGTGCTAGGGATGGTGAGGTGGATGCTCTCGGTTTTACCTTTTAAATATGCCTTAAGAAACTTTTTCTTCACTCCAAAATTTCGGTGGGGCCATGCAATGCCAAAGACCCGGAAATTTTTTTTTACATTTTTAGCCAATGGTTGGTAGGTACCAACAATGATGTGCCAAAGACATGTGAAAACTTTTAAAATTTCCATCTCTAATTTTGTGGGGCCCAGCAGGAGAGTCCTTAAAAGACTTATTTAATTCCCCATTTTAGAGAGTGTGGGGTCAAAAAAGGTGATGAGAGGAATGTGAGGGAAGTGGTAAGGGAAGCTGCTACGGAGGGGTAGGGAGGTTTAGGATGTGGGAGGTATAAAGGGTAATTGAAAGTTGATACGGGGTTATAGGAAGTGTTGAGGTGGGAGGTAGTAGTTAGGAAGGGGGATAAAGGGGGTAAGGAAGGCGGTAAGCGGGGGGGATAGAAGATGATAAGGAAGGGTTTCGGTGAGTGTGTTAGTTAAAGGAAAAGGGTAGATGGTAGTGTGGAAGGGGTAGGTTAATAGGTGTGTGGTAGAGGTAAGCTAAGGGAAAATAAAGGACGTAAGATTTATGGGATGTGGGTTAGAATAGGTGATTTTAGGGGAATAAAGGGGTAAAGGGGTAGGTAGTGTGGATGGTAGGTTATAGGGAGTGTGAGATAGAAGGTATGAGGGGTAGGGAGATGTTAGGATAGAATAGGGGTAGAGGGATATTAGGATAGAATAGGGGTAGGGGTAAGGTGGAAAGGAAGTTAGTGAAGGGAGGTTAGGGTGTAAGATGGAAGGGTAGGTTTAAGTTAAGTGAAGAGAGTTTTAGGATGGGATGGAGGTTAAGGGGTGTAGTGGTAGGAGAGTGATCAGGTTTGGGCACCCATGGACAGTGCTGGGAGAAGTGGAAGTGATAAAACCTTGACTGGGCAAAGGAAGTGTCGAACCTCAGTTCATCTTAAATAGACAAATTTGATCAGCTTCTGACCTCTTGACCCACTATACCTCTTCAATGCAAAGGTTCATAGCGAAAGACTCAACACTAACTTAGAACTAAGCTAAGAAGACTAATCCTAGAAAGCGAAAAGTAGGGGTTCCCACTTGCAATGGGGGGATGTGTGAAAACGTCACAACATCACCTTGATGCTCTGAAACTTTGGATCACTGCTCCAGCTTGCATTTCATTTACCAGTAAATCTATAATGACTCAAGCTCTGTGAAGACTTGTGCTTTGTCTGTGACTTTCTTGAATTCAGTTTTTTGGAACTGTGACTATGACCATGGCCTTTTCACTTTGAATTAATGGTTCTTGCATCCTAAAGTTGTTGTGACTGTGTGTGGCTACTTTCAAAGCCTAGTCTTCTTGTATACTCTTTTATGGCTTTGAGGTCCTTTATTACTATCTTTGATACTCATTGAAGAAACCCTTCAACATTGTCTTGAGACTTCTTTTTGAGGCTTTGGTGTTATTTTACTCACTGCCATCCATAATCTATACCTTTGTTACTGTCCTTTCAATGAATGTTATCATGTGTTGCTTGTGGGTATATCTTATGACCTATGTATCTTTGATGTGCTGCTACAACAGATTTTGAAGTTGTTACTGTTATTCATCAAGTCTTTTATCACCTTTGAGGACAGTGTTATTGCTTTCTTTCATCTTATCTCTGTCTTTTCAAGGCTTGTTCTGAGTTTATTTGCTTTGAGCTTCTCCTATTTTTTATGAACATTGCCCATTGAGTGTTACGGTGTTGCTACTAATGTCTTGCTTTGAAGACTACTTTTTGTATTCAATCTCTACTTAAGGGATTTGAACTACCAAATTGCTCATCAATCCTTTCAGACTATATTCAACATCTTTCTATCTGCTGCTCTATCACTGAGACTGTTGTTAACAACTAGATTGCAACTGTCTGTCTCAGGTATCCTTGTTATCTTTGGTGGCCACTGAGCAAGGAAATGTAGATGTAGGGTTTCCAGGCTTAGAAAACTACAAGCTTTTCCCCTTCATCAGAGGTTCAAACTTGAGTTTTGCTTCTTTGACCAAGTATATGATGGCAATGCTTTAATGAAATTTCCCTCCATGCATCTCAACACAAATTTTTCTTTATCTTTGTCCTCCAACGTATTCTTTTTTTAAAAACAATCCTCTTTCAAACTAAACTCTATGAAAATTAAAATCTTTGCTGATCATTTAGAAAAGGTCATTAATGCTCTTGTCATGACAAGGATTGAAACATTGTAAGCAATTTAAGATGAGACTGAAATTGAACAATACCCGACTGTCTCATGACTCTAATTGTCATGAATAATAAAGCCACATATTATCTTACTACCCTTTCAATTTTTACTGTGTTATTTGTTGTTATCTTGAGTTTAGAAGGTAACCTCATATGTAGAATGAAACCTTGTCTTCCATAGCTAGAGTCCTTTGTACCCTGCTCGTATTGATTAAATTTTGAACTACACAGTTGACAATGGAATAGCAAGGCCAAATAAAGTATACAAAGCTAAACCAAATGTGTAAATTGCAGGATGATATATTTAGGCTTGTAGCTTGCTTTTTCTTTTTCAACTTCTCCTTTTTTTTCATTTTTAAGTTTTGAAAATTGAAATTTATTTATATTTCAACGTCTTAGTTCTTATATCACAAATGTTTTAAGTCATTGTGTTCAGATTTATTTATATTTCTTAAGTATTTTTTGGTCAATTTTTGGAATGTTATGACTGACAAACAACTTTTAAGATTGTCTGTGGGTTGTAGTTACATAGAGAAGTTGCAATTATTGAAGGTGACATGTATGGTGAGGTTGACATGAATGATTACAAATGAGACCTAGTATGTACACATGTCAAATGTTTTAGATTGTTTTCATGTTAAATTTGTGTGACTACCATGTTTTGTCCTATGCATTTCTTGTGTATATCCATCATTTTTCTATGATAAAATTTTGGATGTAATTTTATTGATTTGGGGTCATTAATATCATTATGTTTTTTATGTGTATATCCACCATTTTTCTATGATAAAATTTTGGATGCAATTTTATTGATTTGGGGTCATTAATATCATTGTGTTTTCCCTTTTTCTATGGTATGCATTTCATTGAGGTTGTCCTCTTGTAGGCTAATTGTGGAAAAATCAGAAATAGAATAAGGTTGTCATTGAAAGTTGTCCTTTTGTAGGCTAATTGTCCTTTTTTATAACTGTCTTCAAACTCAAACAATTTTCTCCCTTTGTGATTTCTAATTTTGTTTATTTGTGGTTGTTGTAAAATTCGTGAATCTATTTAGATTGGAGATTACTTCCATTATCATTTTCACTTGTTGCATTGCATTGACTAATTTATAGTTGAATTTGTATGACAGGGTGGTAGCGTGTTGCAGTGAAAAAACTGCAGTTTGATAAGAAGGATCGTAAAGCGAATCGACCATCATGATGTATAAAAACAACAAGAGATGGAGTTAGGCTTCAATCATTTATGTAGTTAAATTTTGGTCAAGCATATTGACTTGATAGAATTGTAATATGTACAAATATAGTGCTTAATAAAAAAATATTGGAAGGGGTTAAAAACCCCTTCTAAAGACTGAAGGGAATGGTCATTGGCCATGGTTATTCCTTGAGGTTGTGTTTTATGGCACCTTAAAGAATGGTCAAGGCCAAGACCATTCTTTAAGGTTTGTGTCTCTTTTTTTTTTGCATTTTTTTTTAAAGTTTAGCTTTTATTTAAGAATTTTCTAATCTTAAGATTAAAGTTAAAATCACAATTTTGAAAATAAATTTATTGTTCACTAGCAACATTATCCCCTTTAAATGTTTTATTAATAATTTATAAAATAGTGCACAAAGTGTAGTAATGAATAACCCTTACAAAAGCAAAATTTACTCACTTTATGAATGTAATTCACATTATGAAAAATTTAAAAATTATTGTCATATTTAACATTATTGTAAATGACTTGAAACAAATCGTAAATAAATTACCCTTCGTTTGAAGATCATTAATTCAAATCACTAATTCATTTTACATAATAAAAGAATTTCACCATAATTATAATAAAATATGTATTTTGGCTCATGCTATTTTAATACATTGTATTCCATAACTAACAACAAATTGACAACTTAAAATAATCATCACATTGATAAAAATTTCATCATAATTATAATAAAATAAGTATTTTGACTCGTACTATTTTAACAATTCATATTCCATAAGTAACAACAAATCATAAAATTGACAACTTAACATAATCATCAATTTCAAGTTTTAAAACTTTATGAATAATTTGACATAAATAAAACTAAATATGTATTGTGTGTCATGTTGTGTCGTGTTGTGTTGTGTCATGTTGTGTTGTTTTGTGGTTGTCTTAGGTCAATTAGGGGAGGCCAAAGAAGCTTCCACCTTCACGTGGTTGGCCTTGTTAGTAAAGAATATATCAATATATATTCTTGAATCTAAGAGAAGCTTGTGTAAATATTTTTATTTAAAATAAATAATATTTTATAAATTTAAGGTAGTACATATTACATAACGTGTTGAAAAGGAAAATTGTGAGTGAAAAGGTGAAATAAAAGTACATTTTAATTATTCATTATAGTTTTCATTATAATAATATATTTTATAACAACTGAATAATGGAATTAATGTAAGAAGTTTATCTCAAACACTAAAAAGAATAAATGTTACAATAATTGAATTCTTTAAATCTAAATATGACTAGGATTTGTTAGGGTTGGGGTATTAGGGTGTATGGTTCCCGACACCCTAAAATTTAGGGTTTAGGGTTAGGATGTTTGGGTTTAAGGTCTAAGGTATAAAGAAGTTACAAAACCTTAAAACCCTAAAATTTAAGGTTAAGGGTTCAAAGAAGTTACAAAACTCATGGTTTAGGGTGTAGGGTTAGGGTTTCGGGGTATATTGTTAGAGTTTAAAGAAAAAACCTTACACCTTAAATGAGGATGTTAGGGTTAGGCTTAATGATTAGTATTTTAGGGTTTAGGATTTATGGTTAGGGTTTAAAGAGAAACCTTAAACCCTAGGATGTTAGGGGTTTAAAGAGAAACCTTAAACCCTAGGATGTTATGGGTATAAAGTTTAGGGCACTTTGGGTTACTGCTGGGATCTTAATGCTAACCAAAACCCTATAGTTAGAGTTAATGTTGGGGTTAGGGTTTTAGGGTTTAGGGTTTTTGGTTAGGGTTTAAAGGAAAATCCTAGGGTTTAGGGTTTTGAGGTTTAGGGTTTAGGGTGTAAAGAAGTTACTAAACCCTAAACCCTAATTAATGTTAGTATCTTAGGGTTTTGGGTTTAGGGTTGGGACCCCAACGCTAACCCTAGCATTATAATTAGGGTTAATGTTGGGGTTAGGGTTAGGATGTTTGGGTCTAAGGTGTAAAGAAGTTACAGTAAACCCTAAAATTTAGGTGTTTCAACAAGTTACAAAATTCATGATTTAGGGTTTAAAGGAAAAATGGGTTTAGGGTTTAAAGAAGTTACAAAACCCTAAACATTTTTAGGGTTTAGGGTTAGGATGTTAGCATTTTAGGGTTAATGTTGGGGTTAGGGTTAGGGTTTGGGTTTGGGGTTTTTGGTTAAGGTTTAAAGAAAAACCCTAGGGTAGGGTTTAGGGTGTAAAGAAATTACAAAACCCTAAACCCTAATTAGCATTAGGATGTTAGGGTTTAAAGAAGTTATAAAACCTTAAAGTTTAGGGTTAGGGTTGGGACCCCAATGCTAAGCCTAGCACTATATAATTAGGGTTAGGGTTAGGGTTTTAAGGTTTGGGGTTAGGATGTTGGGGTTTCAGGGTGTAAACCTAAACCCTATAATTTAGGGATTAGGGCTAGGGTAAGGGTTGGAACTCTAACCTAACCTTATATAATTAAGGTTAATGTTGGAGTTAGGTTTTAGGGATTGGGGTTAGGATTAGGGTTTAAAGTTTAGGGTATAGGGTTTATCTTAGGCATATAGGGTTACAAAACCCTAAATCGTAACCCTAACCCAACCCTAAACACTAACCCCAACCCAATGCTAAACCCTAAACCCTGAACCCTACTTAAACATTAATCCCTAAAATTTAGGGTTTGAGGTTTTGCAACTTCTTTAAACCCTAACCAACTCTTAACACTAAAACCCTAACCCTAACCCCAACATTAACTCTAATTATAGTGTTAGGGTTCCAAACCTAACCCTAACCCTAAAATTTAGGGCTTTGTAACTTCTTCAAACTGTAAACCCTAACTCTAACCCCTGTTGGTTTTTGGTATTTGGCATTTTTGTTTTGGCACTTTGATGGTTTTTCCATCTTGTGTTGCCATCAACGCCAAAGGGGGAGATTGTTGGTATTTTGGTATGGTTTTGTCATAGATGTCAACACCTACTAAACACTTATCAACTCTGGCACTTTGGAGAATCAATATCATTCACTGGCAAGCAAGTGACTCATGCACAGTCACTGGTATCTGGTACACTGGCAAGATATAATGATCATCGACACTTGGAATGATATGGAAAACACTTGGCTATGTCAAAGACATTGTGTGAACACTTTGTCCTAGAGTTTTGTTTATTGGTACATTAGCATTAGCATATTTGTTGTTACCAGCAAATAGGTCCAGGGTTACACCGACAGGTTTATCTTTTCCAGGTCAGCACGACATGCTATGGAGATGATTAATTATTGTTGTAAATGCATTAAGCCGACATGTTGAATCGGTTATTGCATCGGATATTGTATTGTTTGTAAAATATTTTAATTGTAATATCTTGTAGAGCCGACCTACTAAAATTGGTCATAGGTTATGGTATAAATGTAAGATCTTATTTGTAAGATCAAGTGTGGAATGCAAAAAAGGATTGTGTGAAGGTATATGTGAGAATAAACAGAGCTATACACATAGACATCATTTGAAGATTGAAGGAGGGTTTTTGTGAAGACAATCATAACTACACCGGTACTGAATCCAACATATGAAGATACTATTTTGTGTAGTACATTCTTATTGGATTTAACCATCCAACTGTAGTCAATGTGACTCCCATTTTGTGATTGAGCAGTGAACTCTAGGCGCTTGGCCTTTCTGCATGTGCAGACCCCATTTATGTACACTTACTATCTGCAGTTGTATCATTTGATTGTGGGTAAGGTTTCCCTCTGTGGTTTTTCCCCTTACAGGGTTTCCACGTACAAATATTGGTGTTATGTGTTGTGGATGACTTTTTGTTTATGTTTCTTGCACTAATCCTTACCGGCATAGCAATTAACTGTTAAATCTGTCTATTAGCATATTAAACTAGTTTACCGGTATTGAGCATTAAGTTGGTTAAGTTGTTTTTGGTTTGAATTTATTAGACAACTCCCCCCCCCCTCCTCAGTTGTCTTTGGCACCTAACAACCCCAACATTAACCTTAATTATATAGGGTTAGGGTTCCAACC
This sequence comes from Cryptomeria japonica, assembly GCF_030272615.1. Classification (NCBI taxonomy): domain Eukaryota; kingdom Viridiplantae; phylum Streptophyta; class Pinopsida; order Cupressales; family Cupressaceae; genus Cryptomeria; species Cryptomeria japonica. The sequence goes on along the minus strand of NC_081411.1, from coordinate 605,586,615 downwards.
CTTACTCTAACCCTAATCACTAAATTTTAGGGTTTTGTAACTTCTTTAAACCCTATACCCTAACATCCTAACCCTAAGGGTTAGTTTTTCAAACCCTAAGGTTTTAGGTTGACAACCTAAACCCTAAAACCCCAACATTCTAACCCTAAACCCTAAACTTTAGAGTTTTATCTTTAAACCGTAACCCTAACCCCAACATTAACCCTAATTATATAGTGATCGGGTTAGCATTAGGTTCCCAACCCTAACCCTAAACTTTAAGGTTTTGCAACTTCTTTAAACCCTAAAATCCTAACATCCTAACTCTAATTAAGGTTTAGGGTTTTGTGGCTTCTTTACACCCTAAAACCTAGGGTTTTTCTTTAAACCCTAACCCTAAACCTAACCCCTACATTAACTCTAACTATATAGGGTTAGGGTTAACATTAAGGTACCAACCCTAACCCTAAGTATTAGAACTTCTTTAAGCCCTAAACCTTTTTAAAACCCTAACATCCTAACCCTAATTTTAGGGTTTAAGGTTTCTCTTTAAACCCTACCCATAAATCCTAATCATTAATCCTAACCCTAACACTAAATTTTAGGGTTTTGTGGGTTTTGTGACTTATTTAAACCTTAACCCTAAAACCCTAACATCCTAATTTAGGAATTAATGTTTTTTTCTTTAAACCCTAAACCATGAGTTTGCAACTTCTTTGAGCCCTAAACCTTAAATTTTAGGGTTTAAAGGTTTTGTAACTTCTTTATACCTTAGACCTTAAACCCAAACATCCTAACCCTAAACCCTAAATTTTAGGGTTTAGGGTTTTTTCTTTAATCCCTAACCATACACCCTAATACCCTAACCCCAACCCTAACATTAATACTAATCACATTTAGATTTAAAGAATTCAATTATTGTAACATTTATTCATTTTAATGTTTGAGATAAACTTCTTACATCAATTCCATTATTCAATTGTTATAAAAGATATTATTATAATGAAAACTATAATGAATAATTAAAATGTAATTTTATTTCACCTTTTCACTCACAATTTTCCTTTTCAACACGTTATATAATATGAACTACCTTAAATTTATAAAATATTATTTATTTTAAATGAAAATATTTACACAAGCTTCTCTTAGCTTCAAGAATATTTATTCAAATATTCTCTACTAACAAGGCCAACCATGTGAAGGTGGAAGCTTCTCTGGCCTCCCCTAATAGACCTAAGACAACCACAAAACGACACAACATGACACAACACAACACGACAACACCCAACACACAACACAACACATTTAGTTTTATTTATGTCAAATTATTATATAGTTTTAAAACTTGAAATTTATGATTATGTTAAGTTGTCAATTTTATGATTTGTGGTTACTTATGGAATATGAATTGTTAGAATAATACGAGTCAAAATACTTATTTTATTATAATTATGATACAATTTTTATCAATGTGATGATTATTTTAAGCTGTCAATTTGTTGTTAGCTATGAAATACGATGTATTAATATAGCATGAGTCAAAATAAATATTTTATTATAATTATGGTGAAATTCTTTTTTTATGTAAAATGCATTAGTGATTTGAATTAATGATGTTCAAACGAAATATTTGCAAGGGTAAAGGGTAATTTATTTATGATTTGTTTCAAGTCATTTACAATAATGTTGAATATGACAACAATTTTTAAATTTTTCATAATGTGAATTGCATTCATTAAGTGAGTAAATTTTTCTTTTGTAAGGGTTATTTATTACTACACTTTGTGCACTATTTTATAAATTATTCATAAAACATTTAAAGAGGGGATAATTGTGATTTTAACTTTAATGTTAAGATTAGAAAATTCTTAAGTAAAAGCTAAACTAAAAAAAGAGACACAAACCTTAAAGAATGGTCTTGGCCTTGACCATTCTTTAAGGTGCCAGAAAACATGACCTCAAGGAATAACCATGGCCAATGGCCGATGACCATTCCCTTCAATCTTTAGAAGAGGTTTTTAACCCCTTCTAATAGTTTTTTATTAAACACTATATTTGTACATATTACAATGCTATCAAGTCAATATGCTTGACCAAAATTTAACTACATAAATGATTGAAGCCTAATTCCATCTCTTGTTGTTTTTATACATCATGATGGTCGATTTGCTTTAGGATCCTTCTAATCAAACTGCAGTTTTTTCGCTGCAACATGCTGCCACCCTGTCATACCAATTCAACTATAAATTAGTCAATGTAATGCAACAAGTGAAAATGATAATGGAAGTAATCTCCAATCTAGATAGATTCACGAATTTTACAACTACCACAAATAAACAAAAATAGAAATCACAAAGGGAGAAAATTGTTTCAATTTGAAGACAGTTATAAAAAAGGACAATTAGCCTACAAAAGGACAGCCTTCAATGACAACCTTATTTGTTTCTGATTTTTCCATAGTTAGCCTACAAGAGGACAACCTTCAATGACAACCTTATTTTTTTATGATTTTTCCACAATTATCCTACAAGAGGACAACCTCAATGAAATGCATACCATAGAAAAAGGGAAAACACAATGATATTAATGACCCCAAATCAATAAAATTGCATCCAAAATTTTACCATAGAAAAATGGTGGATATACACATAAAAAACATAATGATATTAATGACCCCAAATCAATTAAATTACATCCAAAATTGAATCATAGAAATATGATGGATGTACACAAGAAATGCATAGGACAAAACATGGTAGTCACACAAATTGATCATGAAAACAATCTAAAATATTAGACACGTATACATACCAGGCCCCGTTTGTAATCATTCATGTCAACCTCACCATACATGTCACCTTCAATAATTGCAGCTTCTTTGTGTTACTACAAACCACAGACAATCCTAAAAGTTGTTTGTCAGTCATAACATTCCAAAACTTGACAAAAAAATACTTAAGAAATATAAATAAATATAAGACATCCCACTCCACAAGATTTTTCCCTGAACAAAACAATGACATCCACCTAATCAATTTTCAAAACTTAAAAATGAAAAAAAAGAAGTTGAAAAAGAAAAAGAAATCGACAAGCCTAAATATATCTCCTACATTTTACACACTTGATCTATCTTTGTATACTTTATTTGGCCTTGTTGTTCCATTGTCAACTATGTAGTTCAAAATTTAATCGATATTAATAAAAGTTTATCATGGTACGATGAGCAGGGTACATAGGAGTCTAGCTATGGAAGACAAGGTTTCATTCTACATATGAGGTTACCTTCTAAACTCAAGATAACAACAAATATCACAGTAAAAATTGAAAGGGCAGTAAGATAATATGTGGTTTTATTGTTCATGACAATTAGATTCATGAGATAGTCGGAAACTGTTCAATTTCAATCTCATCTTAAATTGCACACAATGTTTCAGTCCTTGTCATGACAAGAGCATTAATGACCTTTTCTAAATGATCAGCAGAGTTTTTAATTTTCATAGAGTTTAGTTTTAAAGAGGATTGTTTTTAAAAAAAAGAATACGCTGGAGGACAGAGATAAAGCAAAATTTGTGTTGAGATGCTTGGAGGGAAATTTCATTAAAGCATTGCCATCGTATACTTGGTCAAAGAAGCAAAACTCAAGTTTGAACCTATGATGAAGGGGAAAAGCATGAGTTAAGGTGAATAATGTTGTATATTTCTAAGCCTGGAAACCCTACATCTACGTTTCCTTGCTCAATGGCCACCAAAGATAACAAGGATACCTTAGACAAACAATTGCACTCTAGTTGGTAACAATAGTCCTAGTGATAGAGCAGCAGATAGAAAGATGTTCTACAACGCCAAAAGCATGAGAACATCAGTTGAAGATTAAAGCACAAAGAAATCTAATTAAAGATTCAAGAAGAGGTAAGGTTTTGAATCCCTACTTCGCAAAGAGTTGAAATATTTATCATTATTTCTGAGAGGATTCTTCCTTGCAATCTTTAAGTTGAAAGCTTCAATAGAAAGGAATTCTTCCAATCGTTATGTCTTTTGTAACTTTTCTCTTTTGAGACCTTTAAGTCTTGTTGTGTAAGATATGGATTTCTTTTAAGAGATCATTGCATAGACTCTAGAGTTCAGTGACTGATCATAGTACTATTTTGAAGAGAAACCCTCTTTTGAAGGAGAATCTAGAACAGACCTGGAGAATGCTTAGTTCCCCCTAACAGATTAGAGATCTACTATCCAAAGTATTACTGAGGAAATATAGACTGAAAGGATTAATGAGCAATTTGGCAGTTCAAATCCCTTGAGTAGAGCTTGAATACAAAAAGTAGTCTTCAAAGCAAGACATTAGTAGCAACACCACAACACTCAATGGGCAATGTTCATAGAAAATAGGAGAAGCTCAAAGCAAATAAACTTAGAACAAGCATTGAAAAGACAGAGATAAGATGAAACAAAGCAATAACAATGTCCTCAAAGGTGATAAAAATAGTACATAAGACTTGATGAATACCAATAACAACTTCAAAATCTGTTGTAGCAGCACATCAGAGATACATAGGTCATAAGATATACCCACAAGCAACACACATGATAACATTCATTGAAAGGACAGTAACAAAGGTATAGATTATGGATGGCAGTGAGTAAAATAACACCTAAGCCTCAAAAAGAACTCTTAAGACAGTGCTGAAGGGTTTCTTAAATGAGTATCAAAGACAGTAATAAAGGACCTCAAAGCCATAAAGGAGTATACAAGAAGACTGGGCTTTGAAAGTAGTCACACACAGTCACAACAACTTTAGGATGTAAGAACCATTAATTCAAAGTGAAAAAACCATGGTCATAGTCATAGTTCCAAAAAGTTGAATTTAGGAAAATCACAAACAAAGCACAAGTCTTCATAGAGCTTGAGTCATTATGGATTTATTGGTAAATGAAATGCAAGATGGAGCAATGATCCAAAGTTTCAGAGCATCAAGGTCATGTTGTGATGTTTTCACACATCGCCCCATTGCATGTGGGGACCCCTACTTTTTGCTTTCTAGGATTAGTCTTCTTATCTTAGTTCTAAGTTAGTGTTGAGTCTTTCGCTATGAAACATTGCATTGAAGAGGTATAGTGGGTCAAGAGGTCAGAAATTGATCAAATTTGTCTCAATAAGATGAACCGAGGTTCGACAGTTACTTTGCCCAGTCAAGGTTTTATCACTTCCACTTCTCCCAACACTGTCTATGGGTGCCCAAACCCGATCACTCTCCTACCACTACACCCCTTAACCTCCATCCCATCCTAAACTTCCCTTCACTTAACTTAAACCTACCCTTCCATCTTACACCCTAACCTCCCTTCACTAACTTCCTTTCCACCTTACCCCTACCCCTATTCTATCCTAATATCCCTCTACCCCTATTCTATCCTAACATCTCCCTACCCCTCATACCTTCTATCTTACACTCTCTTTAACCTACCATTCACACTACCTACCTCTTTACCCCTTTATTCCCCTAAAATCACCTATTCTAACCCACATCCCATAAATCTTACGTCCTTTATTTCCCTTAGCTTACCTCTAACCCACACCTATTAACCTACCCTTTCCACACTACCATCGACACTTTTCCTTTAACTAACACACTGCACCCAAACCCTTCCTTATCATCTTATATCCCCCCTCCTTTACTACCTTCCTTACCCCCTTTATCCCCCTTCCTAACTACTACCTCCCACCTCAACACTTCATATAACTTCTTATCGACTTTCAATTACCCCTTATACCTCCCACATCCTAAACCTCCCTACCCCTCCATAGCAACTTCCCTGACCACTTCCCTCACATTCCTCTCATCACCTTTTTTGGACCCAACACACTCTAAAATGGGGAATTAAATAAGTCTTTTAAGGAATCTCCTGCTAGGCCCCACAAAATTAGAGATGGAAATTTTAAAAAATTTCACGTCTTTGGCACATCATTGTTGGGACCTACCAACCACTGGCTGAAATGATATTGGGACCTACCAACCATTGGCTAAAATGATGTTGGGACCTACCAACCACTGTCTGAAATGTAAATTTTTTTTTCTAGGTCTATGGCATTGCATGGCCCCACCGAAATTTTGGAGTGAAGAAAAAGTTTCTTAAGGCATATTTAAAAGGTAAAATACAAAGCATCCACCTCACCATCCCTAGCACATGCCTAAGCCCCTTCAATCCATGTTAAACCATGAGGCAAGGTGTGGCAATAAAAGGATAAAGAGCTGGCATTTGAGTGCAAATGTGTCACTTTGATAGAGATACAACAAGAAAGACCCTAATATCCAATGCACATATAAGGGAGACATATCCATCAGCAAATTACATCATTGAATAGCCTAGACTCTTCCAAAAAGCAGCATATTCATCTTCCATAGAGCAGAATCTCTTCAATTACAGTGAATTTATTGAATGATATTATCCTACTCTTGATCAGATTGAGTGAAGAATCACAAAAAAGTCAGAGGTAAGGGATATGATTTGACTGATTCAGGGTTATAAATCGGGTCTGATTAGAAGCAGAAGCACTTAATTCATTCAAATTAGATCTCTTTTATTCATATAGAAAGAGGACAGATAAGGATAATATGTACTTTCTAATGTTTGTCTTGTAGGTAAAAGCAAAAGGGTGGGAATTTCATTGTATCGTTAGATATGGAGCAACAACAGCAAGTTTGAGCAAAGATCATACATTAATGAGAATTTCCAAGTTATGATTTGATGTTTAGCTAGGAAAAGGAGAATGGGTTATTCATTTCAAACATCAAATAGTGCAGATTGAGAGACAACTCCAACAATACAACAAATGGATGCTCAAAATCAGACCTACAAGCAGTCAATCAGACCGAAGATGACAAGTATATAATTTAACCAATCCAAGTTATGGGTGTGTTAAAAAACTGATCAAGTTGAGAAGTGCAAAGGAGGTTATTCTTATCACTAAATACAAACAAGAGCAATCTGATTGAATTTCATTAGATTTAGGTCCCTGGCATTAAGATCCAGGCCAAATTCCTCTTTGTGCATTCTCAAGGGTCAAGTGGATATGTCTTCTTATTCAAATGGTTTGAATGCTTAAGGTAGGATTCAATGAAGCAAAGGCAAGTGAAAAGATTGAATGAGGAATATAACATTTCGCTTCTATACCTCTCGAAGGGACAGGAGCGATTTTCACCCTAAGCCATAAATTGCTCTCAAATCAGAGCGAATTCTTCCCAAAGCCTCCCTCTTGCTTCCAATTTGGATCAAACTCATGCTCTGAAGCTTTGATGAAGGAGAAATTGACTTATACATGTCTTTGAAAGTGAATTGAAATAAAGTTCAACAATGGAAAAGGAAGAATTTGAGCCAAAATGCTAAATTCACTCCCGTACATCTCAAAGGGATGGGAGCGAATCACCTTAGAGACTATGTACCTTGCTAAGGTACCAAAGAAAAATTCTTGAGAAGACCTAATTCTTTTCTTCACCTAGAACATTGAATGGATCCCACTTGGAGCAGATTTGAAGGCAAATTACCATGATCTTGATGAGAAAAGGATTGGAAAGACAAGTCTAAGGTGGAAGAGAAAATTGACTAAATGATTGTCATTTTGAGCAATAGAGAGAGCAAATTGACTTGAACATGGCAAGAAAAGGATTCAAAGGTCAAGTCTAGGACAAAGTTAAGTGAAAAGAAGTATGAATTGAGCCTAGAGGAAGAAATTCACTCCTGACCCTTCCAAAGGTACAAGAGCGAATTTTTCCAAGGCGCATGTGTAGCACCTAAGTTGGACAAATCCCTCTTTCCAAGTTCTTTTCTATGGATAAAATGACTTGTCTATACATTAAGGAAGCACAATTTTGAAGTTTGAAGCATTGAAAAGTGAGCGATCATGAGAAATTTGAGAGAAGTTGATAATTCGCTCTCATACCTCTTAAAGGGACAGAAGTGAATCACCTAAGAGACTATGTACCTTCCAAAGGCACCCAAGTGAATCTTCTAAAATAGTGACTTTGCTCCCAAATTCCAAACAAAATTGCCCCCAAGGTGCCTTCTTAGGATGATTCAAGGCTGAAATGGTGTGAGAAAGGAAGAGAAGTGAGTGTTTGATCAAATCCTAAGAAATATTTGTCAAGATCACTCATGTACCTTCCATAGGTACATGAGCAAAATTTCTTGAAGAGGAGTGTTTTGCTAATTAAGATATCTAGACAAGCCTCCTTGAAGGTGATTTAAGCCTTTTCCGCATCATGAACCTTCTAATGATCATGAAGATTAAGTGTGTTTTCAGTAAATGAGTGAGAAAACTAAGAGAAACTCATAGTTCTCTCATGTACCTTCCAAAGGTACAGGAGCAAATTACACTGAGTATCAGTGTTATGTTAATGATGATGCGTTGATAGTTTTCTTCAAGGTGATTTCAAGTGTTCAAACATCCTAAGCCTCATGAAAATCATAAGAACTAAGCATGCCTTCATCAAATAGATTTGAAATGCAAGCTTGTAGAACAATGATCCTCCAAAGGTAAATTTGGTATATTTAAGGTGCAGATCTGATCCTTTGAGGGCACGAACTCATTAGGATATTCAAAGAATTCAAGCAAAGGACAATCTCCCCTAAGCCTGCACCTATCAGACCTGCAAATCACATAAAATAAGAGATTACGTCAAATTGAGAAATTGTATAAACTATATATCATGTGTTTTATTTTCACTTATTTGTTTTGCAGCAGTCAGAGGGACTAGATTGGAGGGAGATCGAAACGAGGATCTCAAAAATAATATATCAACATCAAGGTCAAAGGAAGACCTCTTCAAGAAGATCTCATGGACAAATACAAGAGAGTCAAGGAAAGGTACATCATTCATCAAGTACATCAAGGATGAAGGAGGATCAACCAAAGTCGTTGCAAGGGTACATTCGTTGGACATGATCGAAGAAGCAAGGTTACGTTGAACATGATCGAAGAAGCAAATAGATTCAAAAGAGTTAATCAAAGTCCTCTTCTCATCATCATCATTACATTGAGTGTTAAGAGATATTGCTCAACATTCCTTAACTAAGAAAAATTTCAAGATTGAGGTGGTGTCTCAGTCACTATTCCTCCAATCAGAGAAACATGTCTAGATGCACTATACCTAGTTCATATATGGATGCATGAACTCCGAGGCACCTACCCCTAGTTCATATGTGGATGGACGAAATCCGAGGCACCTACCCCTAGTTCATATGTGGATGTATGAACTCCGAGGTACCTACCCCCATTATCTATTGGTTGAATATTCCAGAGAAGACATGTGTCCAAATAATGCAATTATTTCATTGGCTAGAATTGAGTTTGTTGTAACAAACCCTAATTAGGGTTTTCATTGTACAATCTCGGCCATTGATCTCAAATTGATCTGAGCCATTGAATTATATTGAGAGCATTATAAAAGGCTAAATCTCTTCATTTTGTAAAGGTTAATAGTCGATGAATAGTCAGTAGGATAGTTAGTAGCAAAGAAATAGTGAATAGATAGCAATTAGAGTAGATTAGGAGAAGGCAAGAAATTGTTGCCTAAATTGTATATGAACTTCATTTTCATTGAAGTTATGGTGAAGTGTGTTGTTTCTTTGCAATATTCATGGTCTCTTGTTGGATCTTCATGTTAGATGGTAAATAATTAGATTGAATGGAGAAAATTGTCGAATGTACTTGTGTGAAATCCGCCTAGTCCATACCACTAGCCTCTTACTGATTGTAAGTGTGCCCTGCGTGGTCAACTAGCATTAAAGAGCTTAATTTCAAATTGTTATATGTCCATTGTTCATGCATTAACTTGGATGGTGATTAGTGTTTGATGGAAATGACTTGAACATAAGATTGCACTGAGTTGGTGTCGAATTGTTCGGTCCAATGGTGAGACCTAGCCTAGTAGGACTCCACCTTGTCATTCATCTATCTTCTTGCATTCTAGGTCCTAGAATAGATTCTCTAAACCCTATGATTTTGATATTTCTTTATCTCCCACTAAGTAGTTAGGACTTAAGTTCTAGTTAATTAAGCATTCAAGTAATCAAATGTAAGTCCCCTTATGATTCCAACATAATCACATCAAACCAACTATGCTTATCCACACGTAGAGACCCTACATACCAGAACTTTGGAGTTATTTTGATTGATCCTTAGGAAAATATTCAGCATATGAATAACTTTGTTAGAGAGAGGATAAGATACTTATGGTATTTTATTCTATGTTCGCATGTGTGTAAGAAACACATCAACAGGTCCTTACGTAGAGCAATTTCTTAAAAGATAGAACAGAGAGCAATCAAAAGGAATAAAGATTACTATGTATGATAGTCAATATGAGCCAAAAGATAGTGATAGTCTCAATTAAATATCATAATGAAAGAAATGAGTATTAGCTTTCTAAAATGGTGATCCAAAAAAGAAAGTTACAGTGCAACCATCAAAGAGATATATATCACTGTCAAAACAACAATGTCAATTCCAGAGCCAAGATGAAGATTACTTGACTTTGAAAGATGAAAAGAGTGACAATCACTATCAGATTAAAAAGCCATCAAGACCAATTTTTGAAGTACCATAAGATGATTGAACCAATAGCAGTCACAGTGTCAAGGTTTCGCGTAAATTTTGGAGATATTAATGGGAGTTTGACAACCTAAGATGATAGAGATGCAAAGTATTACAATCAGTTTTGAGACCAGTCATAGCTATACAAGGAAAGACAATGATCTTCACAGATCCAATAATCAGTGATAGTCATTAAAGGAAGATTCTCATAGTGCTAACCGTTCATGCATTGACAATGCCTTGTTTGTTGACATTTCAAAGGAGCATTCATGTTAGTCTATGAATTCATTCCTAAAGGGTTCCAAAGATAGTTAGCCCAAACGTTTGAATGTTTTATAGGTCTAAAGCTTGAAAAAGGCAATGTTACAGTCATAAGCTCACTGTCAAGAGGACAGTCTCAATCAAAATCAATGAAAAGCCAATGTGACTGTGAGTGGTCCCAATGAATGAAAGACAATCATAAAGCTTGAAAGCAAAGGGGCATTTCTTCCCAAAGAACCATGAAAGGTTGATGATAGTATTGTTGTGACTGAGTTTTTTCATTCAAATAAGGACTGGCAAAGCAATATGAAGGTTATTCACAGTAAAAAAATGACTCTTTTGTTGGCAAAGATGATATTTTGATTGCAATCATAGCAAAGCTTGTACAAGGGTTTGAAGGATTTCCATAGCCTACAAGGAAGATAACCTTGTCTACAAGGAAATTTGTCAGTTGTAGATGTTAGAATAGAGATCATTGTCATAACAAAAGCATGGTATCATCTAGAATGAAGAGGTGATCAACATGAGTAGCCACTTAAAGTGTGCAGGACCCACAATTGAGCATTGTTATAAGAGGATAGTCAAGTCATTGATAGAGTTTCAAAGACACTGAACTTTGGCAATTTATCTCAGGATATCCTTGAATGAGAAAATAAAGGTTAATAGTGTGTGTGTGAAAAGTGGACTTGTATATGTAAGCACAACACTTCAATCAAGTCATTACGTGCATGGTTAGACAGATATAAACATGAATATGAAAAGCATAACAAATCGACCCAATGCCTTCTAAAAGATGGGAGTATAAGATTGCTCTCAGAATTGTATAAGCAATCCAGTGACTAGAAAATGCCAAGACGAAGGAATTTTATCTATATGAGCATAAATATGAGCTAAATGAATGCAAGATTAATCTAACATGATTTAAGCAATATTAAGCTAAATGATTTAAGCAATATGAAATAACTAATATGCAATATCTGAATGAAAATTATCAATGAACCTAGAGCAAAAATAGTATAATAACAATATATTCTCCAGGATCCTTTTTGAATGAGAGATGAGAGCCTGAATTTATAGAAAATTCAAAACGAAACCTAAGGTTGAGATCAAATGATGATGAGCAGTCAAGATTTTCCAAGAGGAAGCACAATCCAGGTGAATTGATGTGATTAGATGCCTTTCTCGGTTTTAAAGGAAATTGAACTAAAGTTAAGATAAAATCAAGAAAAACTGATTTATTCTCTATTTCATTCAATTTTAAGATTTAATTGTTTTAATTGCTTTCTTTGAGATTATTTATCAATTTTTAATTTGTTCTCAAAATTATCTCCAACTGATTTCTTTTCTCAAATTTTTAATTCTTTCTTGGTCAATTAATTCCTTTTTTGATTTATTTCCATTTTCGAAGATTTGTGCTCAATTGATTTATTTAATTAAATTCCTCTTTTTGATGATTTAATGGCAAATTGATTTATTTAATTAAATATGCTAAGATATTTAATAAAATAAATGAGATAATTGTTTAAAATGATTTACTTGGAATGATTTAATTAACTAAATAAATATTTAATTAATATTGGTTGATTCATTTTCCATGTGACACTTGATGATTAAAGAAATTAATTGTGTGCTCAAGATTTATTTAATTGCCTTTGGTTAGGACCTTGGTGACGTTGTCGAGATTTGGGGCTCATGGTTTAGATGACCATTTTTAGGGTATTACATTTGCCCCTCTTTGAAATAATGTGCGAGCAGCGCGTTGGTTCAAAGAATAGTTGATGTCTAAGAGATGCCAATTCTGAACTTGATTGATCACAAACTAGATGAAAAGCAAGGTGTTTAGCTTAATTTGAAGCGATGAAGCTGAATGAAGTCTGATTAAAGCGATACCGATCCTGGACTTGATTGAACTAGGAACGATAGGAAACAAAAGATACCAAACTTGAACTTGATTGATCAAGAAGCAGATCTTACTGATCTAGAACTTGATTGATCTAGACACAGTGAGTGATGATAAAAATCGATCTTGAACTTGATTGATCAAGATACGATGAGTAAAGATAAACTGTCCAGCTTGATCCAAAGTGATGAATACCGAACACCTACTTAGATTGAGTGTGATCAAAGATACTCTTTAAACCCTTGATTGAGTTTAAACGAATAATCAACTTGATGAAAAGTGATGAAACTGATTAACGTTAAGAGATTGATTCAGATGAAGACAAATATCAGCTTGATTTGAAGCGATGAAACTAATATGCCCCTAACAATTGATTCAATTCAGATGATCAAGAAATCTCAACTTGATATAAAGCAATGAAGTTGAGATGTCCCTAGCAATGAGGTCTTATTTGATTGATTTTCTTTAGTTGAAAAATATATTTTTTTGCTTGACTTTCGATGAAGATTTAAAAATTTTCTCTACATTGAAGAATGTGAGGTCATAAGGTCATGAGTATGCCCCCTTGGGAGAGAAATCGAAAGATAGCGAGGGTACATGACGGTAGGCAATTTTTAGCGATAATAAGTTGTCTGAGCACAAATTGATTCAGAGGATTTTTTGAAAATTTTGCATTGATTGATAAGAAATTGAGCACAAAGTTGAAGAAAGAGCAGCTTTTGATGAAAAGAGCACTAAGTGGTCCAAATTCTAAAATTGACTAGCAAAATGATCTTGAATTTTGATTTCGATCCCAAAAATGGAATCAGAACGGTCAAATTAGCTAAGGATACAATTTTCATGTCCATTGGAGCAAGTTGAAAAATTAGGTTTTTGGCTATATATGGGACAAAAGTGTCATTTTCAATTCATTTTAACCCTCCAAGTTTGAAAAATCAAAAAGCCTTATGCGAAGAAAATTATCGTCCCCACTCGTCAGCATTGATTTGAGTGCCAAAGAAGACATAATCGACCCCGAAACTATGAGCCAGCGGTAAGTGATCGTTCTTAAGCCTCTTTATGTTTTCAATTTTGAATTTTTTTGTTCATTTTGCAAGTTTTTCACATGTTTGGGGTCGGGCGTCACGGTTTATCGTGCAAGATAGGATTCTGTCTCGTACGAGTAAGTGGAAAAATTTATTTTATCATTTAAACCCATTAGATTTGTCATTCGGGATGCACCCTTGTGTCGTACGACGGGTCTGTAAAAAGACCATTTTGTCGTGCGAGGTCTAAAAGTTTGTCATTTGAGGTTGTTTTGTCATGCGAGAGCTAATCCTGGCTCATACAAGATGTTGCTTATCGGTATTTTGTCATTTGAGAGACAGTGAACATTTTGGAAGGTGTAAATGTGAAATTTTTATTTTGCATTTGACTTAGTTGGATTTGCGTGATGTTTTACTTCTCTTGTACGCTCATTTGGAATGTTTTATGATGCTTCGTTGTTGGGTTTTTTGCAAGTTCAATTACCTCCTATGTTGTTTAGATGTGTTTATCCTCCTACTATGACATTAGTGCAAGATTTATCTAAGGTTGAGCAGGCTCATGTTGACTTGTGCGGCTTGACTCATTTGTTGAGATTACCCGATATCCGTGTGAACCACGGGATGCTCACGGCATTAGTAGAGCGGTTTCATTCAAAGCATAATATGTTTCATCTGCTAGTGGGGGAGTTGAATATCACTCCTGAGGATGTATACAGGATCCTCTGTATCCCTTTTGTTGGGGATAAGGTGGATTATGATTCAGGGTACCTTCGAGGATTACAGGCAGTCAGGCATGTCTTCGGTGATTCTGACATTTTGATGCAGTCCATGAGTTGGGATATTCTTATGAGTAGGTACAGTGAGGAGTATCCTCTAGCATGTGTTCTAGCAGGGTTTATAGGCTATTTTCTAATGCCAGACAGAGGGCAATAGGGCTTCCAGTGTGGATGGGATCAGATGCTAGAGAGGCTGATAGAGACCCCTTAGAGACTTGGCTGGGGTTCGTGTTTATTGGCCCACATGTATCAAGAGATGCATGAGATCATGTACAGAGATGGGTGGAGCATGGCTGCCGGTGTATATATTTTGCAGGTGTGAGCTTGGGAGCACCTTCTCATTTGTCGGTTGATAGTAGCTGATAGCAGAGAGCTTGGGCAGCCGATCATTTATAGGTATGCTGGTTATATTACACAGTCCCATCTGGGCAAGATAGAGTTTTGGAGATGGTAGCTCGATGACCTGATAGCTGTTGTATGGAGACCATATAGAGGTTTGGATCCATGGGATGATTGGCAGCTAGTCCGCAGGGACCTTTTTGTTACACACCCACTAATCAGGAGGTCACAGACCATTGTGGAGAGATTCGTTGTATCTCGAGTGATGAGGTAGTATGACCGACCTTAGGGGATCTCGCAGGAGTTTACAACTTATGCTCAGTATGTCGATGAGGAGAGATAGGGATGGTCTCCGTGGTTGTCTTATGCATTGGTGATGTGCAAGCTGATTGGTTTACACTGCCTGAGGTGGGATTACATTGATGATGTAGCAGATGCGGGGGTATTGCCCTAGTATAGAGATTATTTTCAGTAGCATCTGTTCCCGTGATTCACAGATCTGGGTGAGTAGGCTCCTCATATTGAGGATGTTGAGGATGATGCCCCCATAGTAGCACAGGTATAGGGACAAGGCCACAGGTAGGGATAGAGAGTCAAGGCTTCGAGGCGGCTAGGTGGTGATCCTAGTGCTAGCAGCAGTAGGGTGCCAGCTGAGGGTGGATAACAACAGGGTGAGGGTGGATCCCTAGGAGGAGTGGGAGTGAGATTGGGTGGGACTGAGGAGGAGTGAGTAGCTCCGAGATAGGTCTGGTAGCGGAGGGATGAGCAAGGTGGAGGTGGAGGTGGAGGTGAGGAGCCTACGAGAGAGCAGGGGACAGACATTGGATAGTCGATGAGGACACATCTTGCAGAGCTGCAGTCACAGTTGATAGTGGCTCAGACTCAGTTGGCGGAGTGAGACTGGCAGCTTGCTGAGGTGAGGGTTGAGCAGGATCGCCAAATTGCCGAGGTGAGGACTGAGCGTGATCGCTAGATCGCAGTGCTAAGAGAAGAGATGAGAGCAGAGATAGAGCCCCTGCGATAGGAGGTCTTCCACTAGAGTAGTAGGGCAGCTAATTATGTGGCCGCATATAGTGTCACAGTTCCTGTTGCTCAATAGGTGATACCCTATTCACAGTATATGGCACAGTCAGAGGGAGCTCGAGCACCTCAACAGGATCCTGGGCATCAGGCTCCTCCTCCTCCACCAGGTGATGAGGGAGAGGGTGCAAGCTAGATTAGTTCTTTTTGTAGCTTGGATATTTTTTTGTAGACACACCCATTTTTTTGTAGCCTATATGATTCTTGCTCCGATGGGAGTTAGTATATGTCATTCGACATCATTTTGTACTCTTATACTTGACATGATATATATACGAGATTCGATTGGACTTCATCATACTTGTGTTGATTCATTTATGAGATGTTGTTCTATATTCTTTATTCTATACGTATGCATTTCTTTTCAGCATGAATGTATGAATGCAAATGAATATGGATGTCTATTTTTGTTTCTTTTCATATGCAAATAAAATGAATGAAAATGAGTGTCTAGTAATGCAGTTTTTATTTAATTATTTATTTTTATGCAATGCAAATAAGTGATAATGAATGTATGATTCAATATAAAATGCTTATGGATGCAGCTAACATCTCAAAACACAATTACTCAATCGGAGAAATGATGAAAAGAGACCACTTTGCTAATAAATGATGAAGCTTCTAGCTCTCATTCCGAAAATAAGGAGATCATTGTTACCATACCGAAATCACTCTAAATTCATAAGATGAAAAATGATATGCAAAATGCAACCTAAACCTAGTCACTGGATTTGAACAGCTTAATTTTCATCATTGAGCATTTTACAATTATAGCAGGCAGAGTAGAGTTCCTTGCTTTTCATGTGCAATATTTAATGATCTTGTCCGCAATGACCCTTTTTTTGTTCATATCCTTGGACAAATTACGCATGGACCTAGATTGCACAATAAAGAAATTCCCTCAAAACAGACAAAGAAATGATGGAAACCTCCCTGTAGCATTCAAATAAGCGAAATCGAGGTATGTGAGGCGATTTCACCTTGATGTGAAGGCTCTTATCACAGACACCCAACTAATTTAGATGTTTCCAGATCATTGGAATCATTCCTACAAGTAGAAAACAAAGAAAATGTTATGCCCCCAATCCTTGTTCCTCTTAGTCAAGATAGAATTCCTCAAGTTACTCAGAGGGATAATAATCGAAAACCAATATAAAAGACAGCACACAAAGAAAATTTTCATTCATAGCTCAAACTGTTTAGTGATTGTTTTTTGTTATGTTGTGCTTGTGTACTCAGTGATAAAACTCTTCAGTAGTCAGGGGATAGGTAATTGACTCAGAGTGGATGACTAGGTTTCACTAACGTAAGGTTGACTTGGTTGACACTGCTTAGGACATGTAATGTGCTTGGTTGATTACCCTAAGACTAGGACATTGATCGGTTTTAAGTCATGAGGGTTCCAACGAACTAGGATGTCACAAAAGTGACTAAAAGTTATGTACAAACGAAAGCAAAGATGAAGGAAAGTGGGAATGCCAACGTTGCATTGATAGATGGAGTGCTTGAGTATAAGAGGTGCCTGTTTGCCAGGTTTTCACCTACTTGGCAGAGATGCATATTTTTTTTTTTACCAAGATGCTTGTTTACCAGGTTTTCTCTCTTTTTTCTTTTTTTTTTTTTTTGAATTTCTTTAGGACATTTTATGATTTTAGGATTTCTTCAGGACATTTTCTGATTTTTAGAATTTCTTCAGGACATTTTCTGATTTTTTTAATTTCTTCAGGACTTTTTTTTATTTTTAGAAATTCTTTAGGATATTTTCTGATTTTTAGAATTTCTTCAGGACATTTTCGTTGTATAAGTTGCTGGAGCAGAGAATATTTAGGTGAAGAATTTCTTCAAGTGGATGGTGTTGATCGGTTTGCGGAGTTGTTCTCCTTTCGATGTTGAGAGTTGATAGGCACCAGAGCCAAAAGTTGCAGTAACGATATAGGGACCCAACCAGTTCGGTTCAAACTTCCCTTTGTTGTCTCGAAACTGTTGATTTTTAGGATTTTCTGTTAGAACTAGGTCACCAACCTGAAATTCTCAATGTCGAACCTTTTTGTTATATCCTCTGTACATTCTCTTTTGATACACTCTAAGATGATCAAATGACACTTGTCAATGCTCATCTAGCAATTCGAGCTCTTGCAATCTAGATATTCTATAGTCTTCATCAGTAACAAGACCTTGCAAAGAAACTCTTAGAGATGGTATTTCTACTTCAATAGGTAATACTACTTCGGACCCATACACAAAAGAAAAAGGTGTAGCCCCAGTAGGTGTTCTGATACTTGTTTTATAAGCCCACAGTGCAAGATTGAGCTGCAGATGCCAATCCTTCCCAAATTTGTTCATTGTTTTGTGCAAGATAGTCAATAGGTTTTTGTTAGATGCCTTTACTTATCCATTACCTTGAGGGTAATATACTGATGACCAATGTTGTTTTATTTTGAATTTCTCACAAAGTTCGTCCAGATCTTTGTTCTTGAACTGTCCTCCATTGTCAGTTATAATGGATGAAGGTATACCATATCTGCAAATGATATAATTAAGAATAGATAGAGATACTTGTTTGTTGGTTGCTTTGATAAGCGGAACCGCTTCTACCCACTTAGTGAAGTACTCAGTGGCAGTGATAATAAATTTGTGTCCATTAGATGATGCAGGATATATTTGGCCAATTAGATCAAATGCCCACTGTTGGAAAGGCCAATGTGTCTCAAAGGGTATGAGATCCCTTGTTCGAGCATGTATAAGGTGCCCATGCAGCTAACACTTTTCATAGGTTTTCACAAATTTTATAGCTTCTTTCTCCATGTCTAGCCAGTAGTAGCCTTCCCTTAGTAGTTTTCGTGCTAAAGTTAGATTGTTTGAATGGGATCCACAAATACCTTTATGAACCTCAGATAATGCGCATTGGGACTCCTCAGTTTCTAGACATCTAAGCAAAGTATTATCTAAACCTCGTCTGAATAGGTCATTAGCAATGATGACATACCATGACACATTTCAGATTAGGTTCCTTTTTTCATTTTGAGAAAGATTAATAGGGACAATTTGGTCACATAGGTAAGAATAAATGTGGCTATAACGAGAGGTTTCATGTCCTATAATAGAACATACCATCTGGGACTCGGGAGAATCATAGGCAGGGTAATGTAACTCTTTCACCAAGAATTCAAAGCAAAAATTAGACTCCTGTAGCTGTGGTATAGATGCCAAAGTGGCCATTGCATCCGCTGCTCTATTTGTTGTTCTGGGGATCTGCTGAAATGATACAGAGGTAAAGTATTTCTTGAGATCATCCACCATTCTCTTATAAGGCATTAGTTTCTCATCTCTTGTCTGATATAGGTCATTGATTTGGTTGATGATGAGTTGTGAATCTCCATAGATGTGTATTTCAACAATCTTCCATTCAATGGCCAGCTTGATCCCATTTACCAAAGCTTCATATTATGCAATGTTGTTTGTGCAAGGGAAGAGAATCTTGTAAGCTTTCAGAATTGAATATTTCTGAGGAGTAATAAAAAGTATTCCGGCACCAGAACCATGTTGAGTGAAAGACCCATCAAAGAACATCTTCCATGATTGTTCAGTAAGGTGCATGATTGATTCCTCTAGGAATTCTATATGCAGAGGTTGACTGTCTTCAAGCAGAGCATTAGCAAGTTGGTCTACAATAATCTGTCCTTTGATGGCTTTACGTTCCACATATTCGATATCAATTTCTATAAGAACCATGACCCATTTAGCCAGTCTTCCTGTAAGCGTTTCTTTACTGAGAAGATATTTGAGCGGATCAATTTTGGCTACCAGTTTAATGGAGTGTGCTAACATATAGTGTCTTAATTTTTGTGATGCAAAGACCAATGCTAAGCATGCCTTCTCTATTATAGTGTAATTCATTTCATATGACACCAATGTTATGCTGATGTAATAGATAGCTCGTTCCTTTTTATTGTCATCCTATTGTGCCAGAAGTGCCCCCAGTGAAGTATCTGTGACTGATATGTACAGGATCAGTGGCTTACCTTGAATTAGTGGCATTAATATGGGTGGATTAGAAAGATATTCTTTGATTTGTTGTAAATTTTGTTCACAATCTTTATCTCAGGTGTATTGAATCCCTTTCCTTAATACCTTCATGAAGGGTTGAGCTTTGTTGGCTAGCTGAGATATAAAACACCTTATTGACTGAAGATGGCCTTGTAAACTTCTCATCTGATTGATATTCTTGGGTGGAGGCATTTTCATTATAGCTTGGACCTTTTCAGGGTCAACCTCAATTCCTTTTTTTGAAATTATGTAACCAAGCAATTTTCCTAATGTTACTCCAAATGCACACTTTTTAGGATTTAACCAGAGCTTGAATCTTTCCATTCTATATAGTATGAGGCCTAGCTCTTGAATATGCGTAGATCTCTTCATAGTCTTTACCAGGGTGTCATCAACATAATCTTCCATGTTTTTATGCATCATATCATGGAAGATAGTGGTTACTTCTCTTTGGTAAGTTGCTCCTGTGTTCTTTAGACCAAATGCCATAACATTCCAATAGAAGCTTCCCATGCACATGTGAAAGTTGTCTTTTCTTGATCTTCAAGTGCTATCTTGATCTGATTGTAGCCAGAAAATCCATCCATTAATGAATACATCTCATATCCAGTAGTCATATCTACTATCATGTTAATGTTGGGCAATGGAAAATCATCTTTCGGACATGCTTTGTTGAGATCCCTGAAGTCTGTGCAAACTCTAATAGATTTGTCTGCCTTTGATATAGGTACTATATTTGATATCCATTCTGCGTAGTCTATAGCCCTGATAAATCCAGCTTTCAGCAATTTTTCTAGTTCAGCTTTGACTAGCAGTGCCACATGAGGATGCATCTTACTGAGTTTTTGCTTGACTGGTTTAACTCCTGGTGTAATAGAGAGATGATGCATAATGAGATCAGGATCTAGCCCTGGCATATCTGAGTATGTCCATGCAAAGTTGATCTTCTTTTCTAAAAAAAGGTTACTGAAATCTTCTAACTCTTCTGTTGATAGTGATTGGGCTAAATGAATGATGTGTGGTGTCTCTAGACTCTCAATGTTCACTGGCTAAGTTGGCTCAATCAATATGGAAGATCTCTCCTGGAAGTGACTTGGCAGTATATCAAGTATCTCACCTTCAAGTGCCTCAGAGAGGTTTTCGCCTTTAGGTACATCCTTTATTTTCTCTTTTTTAGATTCTGATACCACCACAATGTGGTTTTTGCCATCAGATCTTTTATTTTTATTTTTCTTATTTTTGCGACTAAGATACTTGATATCCGCTTCAGTCATGTTTTCACTTTGTTCACTGGTGGAAGAGTACATGGGTTCAACTGCATTGAGATAATAGGCTAATGTAGTCATTGGCAAAAGTAGCTACATTCAAAGGTTGGTTATAAAGAGTACAATCAATCAGTTCTAGATGCATTAAGGATAAGGTTGGAACAGGATCAAGGGAGTTCATGGTACTATCATCATGGCTTCGGATTGACCAGTCGAGGTCCAAAAGACTACCTTGTGTATGTGTCTCGAGACCAGGAAGAGTTACGAAATGATTATCAAAATTTATGTTAGTATTTATTGGACCTAACCCAACCAACTGACTTCTAGCATCGTCACCTACTTTAGACTGGACTACATACCGTGGTGTGACAGTAGACAGTATCTCATCATTCATGATAGAGTAGTCATAATGTGTTATTGAATAGTTGTTGTTATAAATAGAGCTCTTGTATGAGTCATCAGAGTCATAGGATGAAGTTGTTGACTCATCTTCAAGTGGCTTAGTAAAGGTATATATAGTATCAACACCCACATCTTTGATGTTGCAAGTTCCTTCATGATTTGGTTCATTGATTGCTTGTATTTGACACACTTGTGGACATGACTTTGATGGTTCTGTTAATCCCTATCATCTGTTCCATTCGGCTTCCTCTGGACTGATGACTGGTTCTATTTCCGTAGCTTCTAGTTCTTCTTTTGTAGTATTGTGCCTGATTTTTCCTATCTCATTAGAGGTAGAGTTAGTAGGTGAAGAAATTGTTTGTGTCCTTTCTTCCTCCATCTGTCGTTCATCGTCTTCTTGTCTTTTTAGTCTGATTTCTTCTATTTCCTTTTGCATTCTGAGGTGTATCAGCTCTTGTGCATCATCTATGATATCACTGGATTCTTCAAGGTTTTTTGTAGTAGATGTATCTGAGATGTGATCTGGACCCCATTCATACTCATTTGAATCAGTTTTTGAATCGTCTACTTGTTGTCTGCCAGTTTATGTGACTGGAACTTTTAGTGGTGCAAACAATTCTCTGATTCTGTATACTTCATCTCTCATATCCTCTAGGACTTCTACTTCCTGTGGTATTATAGTTGATATAACTGGAACTTGATTATCATCTATTTCCTATCTCTGGGTGGGAAATTCTTTTTGTTCATCATCACACTCTTCCTGAGTTTGTTGAGTATTAAGTTCTTGTGTTGTTAAAGGTAGTACCTTTTTCTTCCACTTACATTGATGGTGAGACATGTGCTTCTGATCTGACTACTTTCTTGGATCATATCCCAGTCCAGCTTTATCATTGACGGACTTAGTTTGTAACTAAATAGGTTCAACAATACCTTTTTGACATTTTCCAAGAGGACCAGTACCTGAATATCCCATGCGTTGAAGCATCTTATAGCCTGGACCATATTGTGTCGGAGAAATCTCACAATGTTGTATTTCTTTGTTTGCACTGTCTTCTTTGAAAAGTGATTTGAGAACATCATCCTCTTCTATTTCACTTGTAAGAGAAGTAGAGGACACTATAAAGACACCATCATAAATGACTTTCGGAGTTGAAGTTTGTGGCTTCATAGCCTCTGATGGTTTTCCCGACTGTCGTGGTGATGGAGGAAGAGACATTAGTGAGAGTATAGGCTCTATTTTGTAGCCATCTATGCTAGTGTTTGTGATTTTCAATTTCTTTTGTGAATCTTTCAGCAAAAATTCTGAACTTTCAGTTGTGGAGGCTACTCTATTATGAGGAACAAAAGCATCAGCACTCTGCGTTAATGCATTGCAGGTATAACTTGTATTGACTGGAATACTGACTTCAACTCCATTATAAGGAAACTTTAGGCATTGATGATACGTAGATGGTATTGCGTTCATTTCATGAATCTATGGCCTGCCTAGTAAGATTTTGTATGAAAGATGAAGATCCAAGACTTGAAAAATGACATCTCTTTCTACGGGTCCTACCCTGATCGGTAATCGCACCAGACCCTTAGGAGTTCTTTCTTCTTCATCATAAGCCTTGATTGTTATCTTCTTTGTTGGATCAATAACATTTTTAGAAAATCCCAATTGTGTCAGTAGATTGTAGGTACAAATATTCAACCCAGTGCCTCCATCTATCAAAACATGTTTAACGCGGTGTTTATGGATCATGGCTTCAATGTGTAATGGCTAGTTATGTGGGTGGCTCAGTGAGTTATCATCTTCTTCAGAGAAAGTGAGGTAATGAGGTCAAGTTAGGTGACCCACCATAGATTGAAACTGATCTACGTCTAAATCTTTAGGGACACTGGTGGTAAGTAAAGCCTTATCCAGGACCTGTCTATGAGCAGAAGAGATCATAAGAAGTTCCAAAATGGAGATTTGAGCATTGGTTCTCTTCAATTGTTTGACAATACTATAACCAGGAGAAGAGGATGAAGCCAGTTGTTTTGATTTGGCCATGATTGTGTTTGTTTGTCTATTTGGTAGATTTGATGTTGTTTGATCAAAAGTTGAGGAACTAGCTCCTGGGAGAGTGATCTTCCTTTGAGCGCGAGTCATGGCATTAGCAGCTTGTGCTTGATTTTGGTGGTTTGGGACTATGATCACATTGCAATATTTAGCTTGAGCAGATTCAATCATGTTGATCACATTATCGTTGTTAGTGTAAGTATAATTGACTCTAGCTCCTCCCTTGGATTTTGAGGAATCTCCTTGTTCATAAATGGGTAAGGGATCTTTAAACTCTTTATGATCAGCATTAGTTGGGTGATTTCCAACAATGATCTTGCCTGCATCAATGAGATCTTGGATTTCATGTTGGAGTTTCATGCAATGGTTTATGTTATGTCCCTTGTTTTGATGGTAGTCACAGTATTCGTTTTCTCTCCACCATTTGGGTCTAATTTCTGGGTCATATGGTCTATAATTGTCTGGTAATGTTATCAGATTATTTTCCAATAAAGTTTTAAAAGCCGATTCATATGATTCATCTAGAGGAGTAAAATCATGCTTAGGCTTTGAAAGCCAAGGTTTTTCTTTAAACCATTCTCTCCTTTTCTTTGGGGGATTCTTTGTTGTAGTTTCAGCTGCCTTGAGTGCTTGCGTGCCACTGGCCAAGTTAAATATTGTGGATTTTGTTTTTTCTTGGATAGTATCTACCACTCCATCATTAACGACGTTCTTGTTGCTATCTTTGCCATATTTCCAGTATTTACTCTTTTCTTTAGAGCTAGAAACTTGCGATGTTTCTTTCCAAAGTGATATATCTCCTTTTTTTATAAGCATGTCTTCCATTCTAAGGGCGTTACCTACCATTTTATTGAATGAAAGGTGTACTTGCATCTGGACACTGTATTTTAATTCAGGGACTAAGTTGTTGATAAAGATATCCATTTTCTCAAGATTTGGGATAGTCCATGAATATCTAGAGAACATCTTTCTCCATCGTTGGAGGAAGGTGAGAAAGGGTTCTCCTGTCTTTTGTCTGGTATTGCAAAGCTCTATCATAGTGACTGGGTGACAAATGTTGTATGAGTATTGTTGTAAAAATAGTTGGATTAGTTCTTCAAACATTTTTATCCCTTTTGGTAGGCTTGTGAGCCATTCCATTGTTTGACCCCCTAAACTCCTTGGGAAAAAGTGCCTGAGGTACGTTTGATCGTGCATGAACTCCATACAAGCGGCACAAAACTCTCTGACATGATCTTGAGGATCTAAGGTACTGTCATATTTGTCAAATTTTGGGATCTCAACTCTTGAAGGAAATGGAGACATGTAAAGGTTTTTGTCAAATGGGAATGGGCATATTATGCCAGAGAATATTGTTTTGGTGTTTTATCTTTGTTTTCTATTCTTGTGACTGCAGTTTGTAATGTTTGCATTTGTTTTTTCATTTTTCCCCATGGTGTCTCTTCCTCTTTAGTGACAAGGGCCTCCACATTATAACCAGTAGGGAGTTTGGTGCCTTGCTTTGAGAATTCTAGGAAATAGTCTTCTTTTTCCCTAGCCATGATGACCTTCATCATTTTTTGAAATTGTTTATCATTCTAATATCTATGTACTTTGGCTTCATGAGGTTCAGGAAGCTCAGATTCAGTGGGTGAGGAATCATTGGCAGTGGCATGGTTTCTAAAGTCGTCGTGAGTGTCTCATTTATCAGCTTCTCTTTCTTGTCTTTCCCCAGACATGGTGGGAGATAGGGGCTGACCAAAGATTGGTATATCGTAAACTGGTATATGTGACGAGGATGGTTTATTGTAAAAGGGGTCTTCTACAAAGAATGGATTGTCTTTTGACACAAAGGGCATTTCTTTTTCTTTGTCCTTTTTGCTGTGAGAATTTCTGGTTTGAACAGGCATTTTGTAATCGACAAGACCGAGAGCGAGATGTGTTGCAGAAGTCAAGATCAAATTGTAGCTAGTAGTTCGTTTAACATAGTGATTGAGAGAAGTAACTTAAGATCTAGTCTAGTTTTAGGAATGATCTATCTTGTGTAAGATGTTATCCAAGTTAACTTAGGTTGTATAAGGTGTTTGTTTGAACTAACTTAAAGTTGATCAATAAAATCATGCAACACAACGACAGAGGTACACTATCAAGGTTGTTTATGCTTAGGAAGATGATAACCAGTTTTAGGCTCACTGTAGACTATTTTGGACAGGTTTGACTATTTTGGACTGGCAAAATCAGAGACCCATATGACACAATTTCTAAAACCTTACGACGGTATAATAGGTTTAGGATGATGATAGTTCTATTTCATACGAGTTGTTGTCTAGTATCGTATGACAAATGGGTAGGTCTTGGACGACAAATAATTATGTTCAGTTATGTCTCGTACGACACAGGATTTAGTTTTGAACGACAGACTGCTCGGTTTCGTATGATAGAGGATCAACCTTAGGACGACAATTTAATAGAATCGTATGACACAGGATATGGTGCAGAACGATAATTTACCAGACTCGTACGACTGTTCACAGAGCAGAGACTAAAAATTCTGAGTTTTTCAATGACTAGATATGACAACTAAGTATAACCAATTTTGAGATGGACTGATTCTTGACCAGGATAGACTAGTTTTGACATGGGCAGAGTTTTATCAATAAATTGTTTGATCTTGTTTTCTTTAGTTTTAGTATTCTAGTTTTAATTTGAGGGATGAAAACACAGAAAACACGCAATATATATAATAATTCAATCACAACACGCTAACCCTATGGAAGTTGGCTTAGAGAAGAAAACCTATGCTTGCTAACTTAGGTACACAGCCAATAGTTAATCAGAATATGGCCGCTGAGTCTCACGCAATGGATTCTCAACATCGTATTAGCCGACTCCAAATGCTAATGGGGGAACGATATGGCAAGTGTCTTGGGAGAGTCACTATTTCTCTTGCACAAATATTATCAACCTTTCGGAGGTGAATCAAGTAGCTTCTACTTTTATAGTTCTTAGTCAGGAATTCCATTTGAAATTACCCCTTGAAGTCACACAAGCATGATTGAGGCCTATAGCCTGACAAGGTACCGAAATAAGTTGTAGTCACGTAAATGTGATTGAGACTGTGAGGCCCTACAAAATGCTTGATATGAGAGATCTCAAAGAGAAAACTTAAATAATCCCATCCTCTGAGACTTTAATCACTAGAGACCTATTTATTATAGTGAGTTGGAATGCTCAGTTCCAGTTGTACTCACTTGGGTCATTCTCACAAGGTGATTACTTTTTCCCACTATGACAGGCCCGCTAAAGGTACACAAATCTCAAAACTTAGAAAAAGGTTTCAAGGGTCTAGATTTCTGATTGCCTATAAATGACAAGAGCATACTCTCCTACCTCTCAGATTTTTCTGAAAACATGAAAGACAGATTTGTTCTTTAACCAAATAGAAATTTAAGTGCCTAAAAATAAATTTAAAGAATACACAATATTTGGTTGATTCTCTTTAGGCAACTCGCAAAAACAACGCATCAGTAGCCATGTTGTTTTCATTCTTTGACAGGTGTACGTTTGATCAATAAATTCTTTGACAAGCATCCTGCAAGAAACTGTTTAGGCTGTAAAAAAAATCTCAGGCAGACAGAAGACAATTCAAGGTTAGTGTTAGCATAATCAAAATTTAAGCAAAAAATCATGAAAGGTAATCTGCTTTTAATCTATCAGAAAACATAATCGTACGACAATCCTCATAAAACAGAATGACAGAACACTTCTATCGTACGAGTTAGAAATCAATATAGAATGACAAAAGATAGCATAAGTAGTGTGTCGTATGAGTTATAAATCAATACAGAATGACAGAATATAACAGAGTTAGTATGTCATACGAGTCCATATTCTGATTCATGCGACAATTTAAAGGATATGATCTTGTTTCGTACAATAAACTGCAGGCTTTAATATAATGTCGTACGATGCAGTGAAACTGCTCGTACGATATTTCGCAGAGGCTGTGCGGATGAAACCTACAGATAAAAAGAATGATTTATTTTTTTTTGAGGCCAAAATGTAATTTTCTACCCCACGGTGGGCGCCAGAAATGTGTGTGTGAAAAGTGGACCTGTATCTGTAAGCACAACACTTCAATCAAGTCATTACGTGCATGGTTAGACATATATAAACATGAATATGAAAACCATAACAAATCGACCCATTACCTTCTAAAAGATGTGAGTATAAGATTGCTCTCAGATTTGTATAAGCAATCCAATGACTAGACAACACCAAGACGAAAGATTTTTATCTATATGAGCATAAATATGAGCTAAATGAATGCAAGATTAATCTAACATGATTTAAGCAATATTAAGCTAAATGATTTAAGCAATGTCAAATAACTAATATGCAATATCTCAATGCAAATTCTCAATGAACCTAGAGAAAAAATAGTATAATAACAATATATTCTCCAGGATCCTTTTTGAATGAGAGATGAGAGCCTGAATTTATAGAAAATTCAGAAAGAAACCAAAGGCTGAGATCAAATGATGATGAGCGGTCAGTATTTTCCAAGAGGAAGCACAATCCAGGTGAATTGATGTGATTGGATGCTTTTCTCAGTTTTAAAGGAGATTGAACTAAAATTAAGATAAAATCAAGAAAAACTGATTTATTCTCTATTTCATTCAATTTTAAGATTTAATTGTTTTAATTGCTTTCTTTGAGATTATTTATCAATTTTTAATTTGTTTTTCAAGATTATCTCCAACTGATTTCTTTTCTCAAATTTTTAATTCTTTCTTGGTCAATTAATTCCTTTTTTTATTTATTTCCATTTTTTAATATTTGTGCTCAATTGATTTATTTAATTAAATTCCTCTTTTTGATGATTTAATGGCAAATTGATTTATTTAATTAAATATGCTAGGATATTTAATAAAATAAATGAGATAATTGTTTTAAATGATTTACTTGGAATGATTTAATTAATTAAATAAATATTTAATTAATATTGGTTGATTAATTTTACATGTGACACTTGATGATTTAAGAAATCAATTGTGTGCTCAAGATTTATTTAATTGCCTTTGGTTAGGACCTTGGTGATGTTGTCGAGATTAGAGGCTCATGGTTTAGATGACCATTTTTAGGGTATTACAACTAGCAGTATATTGAGATCAGAACAGTAGCATGAAGAACATATTCAAGAATAGAGCTGCAAAGATTATGAATATAGAGATTCCAAGCCTAAGGTCAAACATTTATGAAGCAAATGACAAGGAATGTGGGAATGTGGCTTCATAGAGCAGCTCAAACACTCGCAGCCATACAAGTAAAAAGAAGTCATTGTTGGGATGAAGTGGGAAGGCACAGTCACAAGGGAAATAAAGAGAATATACCTATGCTTTCATGTTCCAGTCACAGAGAGAACAAGGATAGCCAAGACAATGAAGACTAATCACAGTGGCAAATAGAAATTTATAGCAGTATTGACAGGGAAAAGAAGATCAAAATAGTAAGCAATGTGCCAACCCTTGGTATAGTACCATAGTAAAAGATGCAGATAGCAGTGAGCGGAGATAACATAAGCCTGTGCATGAGGGTACAACTCATCATTAGTCAAAGGAGGTCCATGTTCATTGTCATAAGATATATAGACATTCAATTCAAAACAAAATATTACAAGGACACATACCAATCAGATTAAAAGAGGAAATCATGGTGCTGACCAACATAGGATGTAATGATATGGTAAACTTAAAATAGGGATAAGTGCATAAGATACAAGAAATGACATTGCTCAAGAAAGGCAATTCCCTTCCTAAGCATGATGGAGTCACAGAACAAGACAACATTGACAAGATACATAGAGCATTCAAGAGAGAACAAGCAGTCCAAGTACTCAAAGCAAATGAGCTTTAGAACAGAGCCATGATTCTCACAGTCATAGTACTGTGTGACAGTAAAATGCCAAGACTTTGATGACAATCAAAAAACACCAATGCCAGTGAATTACAAGCTACATTACTCGGTTCTCTTATCAAGGCTACCACATTGAGGCATCAAAGGAAATCTACAAAAGGTAACCGTAATATACACTCTTCAAAATATGCTATAAGCAAGCATTTGCAGAAGATCATAGTAATACGAGGAATATAGAAGCATCCTTTAAGAGTCTGAGACACCCAGACCGGTGATAAGAGAGGTTTTTGACAATAGTTTCCTAGGCAATAGTGAAGAACCTTAAGAGCTCTACAAAAGTCATGCTAAGGCTACATAGGGGTTTGAGACAAGCTACATGACAATGACCAAGAGATCCTATGGGGAGCATGTGCATTCACCACAGTCACAATGTCAGTCTTAAGCTTTGAGTTTAGATAGTAATGTGAGGATAGGGCAGCATTTGTGAATGGAAGATAGTCATCAGAAGACTATTTGCAACAAAAAATACAGTCCTAAGGAACATCAAAGTCTAGAATAATAAACTCAATCATGATCTAAGGTGATCAATGAAGACAATTAGTATTGAAATAAACAACGACAATCTCTTAAGGATAATCGATAACATAATGAAAGGAAGTGGTTAACATAAAGGATCATAATGCAGCGAATTAGTATTGAAATTGTGCAATTAGCATTAAGGAAGGGAGATGCTATTAAGATGCGTCTCCTTGACATCATGGCTTATAATTCCAAAAATGAGGTATAATAAGGAACAATAAACAAAAAGGAGGGGGGAATGGAATAGAAAAACATGAAAAGGATCAAATCATAGAAAAGAAAAAATACTAATAAATAGATATATAATAGTTCTGATGTATGGGAGGTTCGAAATCTGCTCTCAACTTGCACCATGAATCATTGGAAGAAGGTAGTGAAATTGTAGAAGGAGAAGGGAAGAAATAAGATCGGCAACCATGAAAGAGGAACGAATTTGAAAGAGTAAGAAAATATGAAAACTACACTTGGGTCAAAAAACACATGCTTCTGCAGTAATAAGGCATTGCATATTCTCTAGTATGTATTTTTATGTTTATATTCTCACAGCATTGTTGGGGTTACCCTGTCAAATAGGGGTGGTATATTCTTTAAGAATAATATTAACACAATCATATATATGATGCAATAATACGTTAATTTATGTATATAAACAATAATACACACCCTGCAGTAATCTGAGAATTGGTAACAATCTAAGCATTGATCATTATTTGAATTGTTTGAAAATGGATAATAATCTGAATATTGACAAATGAACATGGATACTAGTAATTGTTTGGTAAATTATCTGAATAATAACTAACACATGGAGGTCGACAACAATATAATTATTCTCCAACCAATCTGCACACTAATAATTATCTGATAAATAATCTGAATATTAATTAAGACATGAATACTAATAATAATCTATACAAGGGCATCCTACATGATAGGGGGACCTACAGTATTAAGGCACCCTACATATTTACATAGGGTAGGGGGAACTGATAATCAAGACACCCTACCAAATCTTGCACTAGAGCTCACTACCATAATTCATGATTTTTACTCTGTTAATTCCTCCTTATGTTATACATAGCTAATTCTGTATATATAGTCACACAATCCTTGACGTAGTTTGTAGTATCTTCTAACTTTATTTATGTAGGTCATTTGACAAAAAAAGAGGCTAATGTACCTTCTCTTAACCCTTGTACTAAGATTTGAGATCCATAACTAGGATATTTTAAACCAATTTACTAAGGGACATTACATGAGCCTTGATATGGATGATGGATGTCAAGAAAAGATGTGATAGTTATATTATGAATTTAAATATCTCACAGGGCACTATCAGCTGTTGTCAAACAAGTTAGTTTGGGCCGTTACATTGCAAACACAAGTATGACAATTTCTCAGGCATGGATAGTCCAAGTAGAGGATAGTGCCAAGTCACATTAAAAATATTGAGTAGACTAACATTGGACTGGTAATATTAAGGAAGGTGTTCAAACAATTGCACAGTGCCTATAATGGCAGTCAATGAAGATCCATTTTCTACTATTGTAAAATAAAAAGTGTGATCAATTTCGGGTGTATGATAGTCAAAGGTTTTTATTAGACTTTGTAAGGGTTTCAATTTCGGGTGTATGATAGTCAAAGGTCTCTATTAGACTTTGTAAGGGTTTCAATTCCAGGTGTATGATAGTCAAAGGTCTCTATTAGATTTTGTAGGGGTTTCAATTTTGGGTGTATGATAGTCAAAGGTCTCTATTAGACTTTGTAAGGGTTTCATTGTCCTCTTTGGAAGTTGTTAAACCCCCTAAAACTAGTCTCAATATTAAAATGCAAAGATGGTCAAGACAGACTATGACACTATTACTGCTAGAAAAACACAATGACCCTTATTAGAAGTCAAAGACAATCAAGAGATTAAAGACAACTTGTAGGCGATAGTAAGACATTGTAAGAAGATAAAAAATGCATGCGAAAGGCAAAACTCTACACCCCAAGTTTTTAAATAGGAAAAAGAAAACACCTAAGTTGATGGTGCAACTCACCTGTGAGTAGGTTCAGAGGAAGTCATGAAGAACTTAGCGAGGCCTCCTTGAGAAATGGTCCCACCAGTGAATCCATTTCCAGTGCGATGACCTACTGAACACAAAAACCAAAACATTTATTTTCAAGTAAAGTAGCATACATTGTGAAAACTTAAAGATTAAAAGAGAAACATCCTTTAAAGTGGTCAGATCTAAAAAAAAAATATCTATAAATTTATATTCTAAATATTAAATTATTGGAAAATAATAAAAGAAATAATCAATGAATATTAGATGAAAATTTCATAATTACATCAAAATATTAAATTATATCAAATATCTAAAATGTAATGCCCACCACTATCTTTGTAACACCATGGAGAGTAGGCAAGCCATACCAAATTCAATAAAGATAATAATTCTAAGGATAAATAAACTCAAGCTGATGGCTTCAAGGGTAGAGGGATATTTCTTATTATAATCAATTGTCCATATGTACACAATATATTCATTCAGGCAGGGCAAACAATCAATTATTCAGGCAGGGCAAACAATCCATTAGTTTTCATAGAAAAATCTATGATTCCTATTCATTTTGGCAGGGTAAACAAATCCTCCATATGCCTCTGCTACATATAAGAAGAATAATCTATTAAAAAAAAAATTAGAAAGAAATACAAAAATAATTTATAAGAACTACCTGGAAGAAGAATTTTCCCTCAATTAGCTACCATTTCCTGATCCCTACCTCCTCTTCTTTTCCTCATTATCTTCTACCACACAAAATGTGAAAAAAAAAAATAATAGATAAAAATCATGACAGACATACCAATGTGCACACTATAGATAGACTCTTGAAGAAAGGAAAAATCAAGAAATAAATTAAAAAATAGAACAAAACATTGAACAAACAATGTATTGGGAAAATAATAACAAAATAAATAACAGAAAGACAGAATGAACACTGGCAGAAGAGAAAAATGAAAGAACATCAATTGGTCTGATAGAGGTTAGGGTTATAATATTAAACCAGCAAATGCGACACAGGCAATTGCAGCTACCTTTGCCCCTGCATTCACTCTCTCTGTGCACAAATAATGGCTAATAATTACCATCCCTCCCTTTAAAATGAACTCCATACGAAGAATACCGTGGTTTACATGGTCTGGAAACCATGGTTTACTCCAGTTAGTTATCCGCTCCATGAAATTTGATTTTTCTTCACATGTTTTTTCAAGCATTCTCTCAATGGCTAGCGATACCCGCTCCATGTTTTTTCAAGCATTCTCTCAATGACTAGCATTCTCTCAACGGCAAGTGATACCCGCTCCATGTTAGTTGCAGATATTCTCTCCACAGCTGAATTTTCTTTTATGTTAAAGGTCTTTTATTAATTTGACGAACTTTAGGCATTAACTTTTTTTTATATTTTAATTAAATTTGTATGTAGTTTGGTTTTAATAACATGATTTTTATAATATTAATTAACTTTTTTTATATTTAGATGTATAGTGGATTTGTTATAAAAGTTTATATTTTTTATATATATTTATATGATTGATTAATAAGTTTTCTACATATAATAATAGTGGAGAAAACATTAAAAGTTGAAAATGACATACAATAATGGCATTGATGTTCTATTATCTAACGGATTAACTCAATGGTTACACAGATAATGAGATATACTTCAAATTGTATATTAGAATGTTGAAAAACCACAAGTTTCGAGATGTTATAAGATCTTTAAGGTCAAATTCTCCTATAGGTCACTCCTAGTTAAAATAGTTTTATAGTCAAAATGATTTCTTTAAGGTCAAAATGATTTCTTTAAGGTCATTGTTCACTCCTAGTAAAAATAGTTTTATAGTTGACAATGATTTAGGACATCAATTTTCAAATGTACATGCACTCTACAAGGATGATGCGACCTTAGATTTGTTTTGTGTTTTTTAAAGTGTTCCTAGGATGATATGAGATGTTTGAATTGATGAATGCTTGCTTCTCCCTCAATATTAAATAAATGACCATTGAATTTCTATAGGGATAAAACATGCTAAATGTGTATCAAGTCTTCTCATCCTAGGAAAGCAATTAGGGAGTTGACCAAAAAATGTATTTGAATTTTAAATTTAATGGGCTAGATTTGTAAGCTCCCAATTGACCCCACACATGCAAGATCAAACCATGACCAAACAGTAGTTAATCTAATGCAAGAAAAGAATTTTGAATTTTTGTAAGATGGGACACAATAGTGGGCATGATAAATGTCAAATGTGTCAAAATATGCATGCATATATACATGATATGGTGTCATTTCGAGACAACACATAAACAAGGATGAGTAATAGCATGGAAGAATGGGCCCAATATTTCACAAAAGTTTGTCATTTATCAATATGTAATTGTATTGAATCATCTACTAATATGTTCACAAAATTAAATGGGAATAGATATGGGTAGATAAATTTCACCATTATAATAAAGATAGGAGTTTTCACAACAAACAAAAATAAAAAATAAAAAATAAAAAAACCACCATTATTTTTTACAAAGAAATGTATTTTCTAATTTAAATTATAGATCCTCAATACTATTTTGTTACAAATGGTTATAATAAAGAAGGATTTAACTAGTGAATAGGATGTAATTATTTTGGGAAAGCCTTTTATTCTAGAATTAACAATCCTATTATGTTCAAATCTAACATAATTAAAAGAGTTAAATCAAAGTTGAATAATGTACAAAGGGCATGCAAACATATTAAATAGTTTAATCATAGAATACATTTAAAAAAAAGTAATGCCCAAAAATTAAACACTGAAAATGACTTCAATTTTTTTTTTCTTGTTACAGAAGCTACACAATGAAATACATCATTCTTGTTCTTTTGATGTACAGTGATGTATGTGATGATGGGATCTTCATGCATAAATCATATTTATGCAAATTGGCGTATCTAAGCTACCAATTGAGTGTAAGTGTCTATTGGGATCTTCATTCTTTTCCTCATTATTGAGGGGACAAATTCAAGTGGAATTACAAAAACTTGCCACGAAAGCAAGAAAAAATTATAATCATTGTCTTTTTATTATTTTTCTTAGGATTGAAACACTGATAATTCAGTTATGTTCTTCAACAACTTATGTAACTTCAATTTTATAATTTTAAATTGCTTTATTCAATATTAAAAAAAAAACTTGTCACGGAAGTGCGAAATCTTTTGTCTCTGCTATCATTCTCATGGCACCATTCTCACAACACAAGAATTTAATTTCTTGAAAGCACAGTAGTCTTTTAATTGCTATTATAACATATTAATATTGTATTTTATACTTCTCAACCCATTTAAGTAGTTCTTAAACATTTTTAAATCTAGTTGTTTATATTCTGTAAAATTTGTAGGCCATTTATGCAATCAACATTGTACTATTGTTTTTCTTTAATTTGCATGAATTTATTTATTATATAGATTTTTTTTCTTCTAGCCTACATTTTAAAAAAAATTGTAAACTTATGAATGACTGTAGGATGCCTCGAGTTTTGGTCCACCATTAAATCTTAATGAATTTGTCATTCCTGGCACAGTAATAGTTTGAATTTTGTGTGTGTCATTTTATTAAGATTACAATCATGGCATGACTCTCTGAGATGAATTTTATGTGGAACAACTATCAAGAATAATAATGTGGAACGACTGTGAAAAATAATAATGTGGACAGTAAGTTTGACTAATAAAAGTGAAGCATTACCATAATAAAATAGTAGTAAACCCCAAACAACTCAACAAAATAGCAATAAACCCCACGTTTATACTGTCTTTCCCTCACATGGTCTGTTTGCAATTTACAAAATAAAGATGGAAGGAACAACAAATTCAGAAAACACATTACCCATTCACAAATTCAACACAAGATTTTCATTTTCCCTCATGTAGAATACATTAATTAATCTATGTATGAAAAGGAGTAGAAACCTACCTCCATAGAATAAATCCAACAACTAACACCAAAATTTTCCCTCGTTTCCCATTTCACCAAAAGACCTCAACAGATCAACATGTCCTATTTGTTTTTCTTCTTTTTCTTTATTATTATTATTACTTCTAGTACACGCTACTTGTCACACTCTTGGCTTGTTTCAAAAACTTTTTATTGCACCATCATTGTAATTTGTCCCATCATTTTAGAGATTTTTATTATGTTTTGATAGTTTCGTAATTTAATTATCATTTTCTTTCTTCATTTAATTAGCTGATTGTAAGACACTGGGTTCCATGATTCTCACGCCGACAAAGTTTTCCATTGGCCTTTTTTTTCGTTTGTCCTGAAAGAAAAGAAAAGAAAAAATTTACATGTGGAATGAACTTTGTTGTTCACAGGGATGTCCACATTGCAGTTCTGTTGGATGTTGCAGTTCTGCTGGATTTATTAATTACTATGTGTTTGCATAAGGGGAGAAAAATATAATCAAGAACATTGGGATTTTTTTTTTTTTGATAGGTAATAGGTCATAGCCGCAATATTTTGAATTATTATTATTATTATTATTATTATTATTATTATTATTATTATTATGTTTGATTAGATTGACCCAAGACCTTCTCCATCCTATGGAAGGCCAAGAGTCACAACTTAGAATTCCACTTTAGATATCCCTAATGGGAATTGAACTTGGGTCTCCATAGTGAGAACCCAGTGTTTTAACCAGTTAAGCTCAACCCCTTGGACAAGAACACTGGAAATTAGAAAAACACCACCACACCTATATATTATATTTCCTTCATTTTGAGTCAATTATATATAAGCATGAACTGATCTTGTGATCCTAAATTAGACATTCAAATTTTTAAATTTGGTTTTTTAAAATTTTGAATGGTGAATAAATGCTAATAAATATTATTATTAGTTATAAATAATAATTTCAAAAATATTTTGATAAGATTGAGTCAACAACAAAGAAGACATCTCAATAGTCAATAAAGAATTTGAAAAGTGTGAATGTTGTTTGATATTATAAAGAATTGAAAATATACATTGTCATTAAGATGAAGGAATTTTAATCCTATAGTAATATTGAAGTAAATGGAGAAAAAATTATTTCATGAAAGGAAAACTTACGTGAATTGTTCTCAATGCATTGAAGTCTTTCTTCTTCTCTTTTCCCATGAAAAAATTGTTTGCCTTTCTTCAATTTTTTGTATCTATCATAATTGAATGGTGGCATGATCCGTAGTCCTTGTAAGCTTTTCACGCGAGAGATTGCCATGAACATTAGACCTGTTCTTTATGTTGGCCCTACATCAATGGTAGTCTTCTGAAGAGTCAGTCCTTGAGATTTGTGTATCGTTAGTGCTCAAGACAATCACAATGGTATTTGAGAAGAACAACCTCTTTCAATTGTTAGAATTAGAATTGTAGATGGATGACGATCATCGAATGACAGTCCAGGGTACTTGTCAAATTCAACTAACACGTATGTTGGTGGTTGAGGTGGTGCTTTTTCGGGTTTATATACAATCTTTGTAATATTTTCTAAAGCTATGTTGACAAGTCTTGCTCCTATCCACATATTTGATCTCAACATTACTCTGGTGTTTTTGGATAATAATAATAATTCTACATCAAGTTCATCATCCATTGCAGTTTCGTTGCTAGTAACATTTCAATTCTTGTTGCAGTGTTGCGTGCGGCAGGATTTTGTAATGATTGTAATTTCTTCCTATTGTGGTTGTGAACATTATCGTTTGTTGAAAATAAATGAACACAATTATCAAATTCTTTTTTTCTTGTTGGATCAATTGTCATATAAGACCTTGTCATTAGTAACATCCAATCATCCAATGTAGGTTTTGCATCCCTAATGTTCATTAACAGTTTTCAAAAGCGTTTTTGGTCACTGCTTTCTCCATCATGTTGAAAAATATGATCCAAAGTAATAATAGTTCTGAATTGTTCCCATAATAGTTTAGTTTGTCTTCTATTGTTATATGCAACCCTATCATTCACTGGAGGCAATTGTCCAATATCGGCAACCAAAAGCATATATATTCCTAAACATTTTTGTTAATTATTAATTATGTTAATTTGCATCTATCATGATTTTTACATTTGAATTTTTTTACTATACAATAGTGCAAATAAAATGGAATAATTATAATTTTACAGCTCAAGTAGAAGACATACCTACGAAATTTTCATTAGCATTTGAATGAAAATCTTGGTGTATACGTGCATCTATGTTCTCCAATAATCTTTTGCCAATAAAACTCATTTCATCAATCAAGATATATCTTACATGTGCCATCTCCTCTTGGAATGTTCTTAGTCTTGTTCCCTGAAGATATTTGAAACCTCTTATGGATATTCTTATTCTTGAATGAACAGACGATGCTCCTATATTGAAGGCAGTAACTCTAGTTGGTGCAAGCACGAGTAGAGAAGATAGATTTGGCATGGAAGCATTTTGGAGTGCTTCATTTATAGCACCTATTAAATGTGATTTCCATGTTCCTGTCATACCTTGAATTATCATAAATAGAGGAGGCTTTGTTCCATTTGTGAGGTAGTGCGAAACGATAATATTGAGTGCCTCTACTTATTTATCATTGAGATTGTGATAGTTTACAATGTGTGGTATATCATCGTGGATGAGAGAACCAATACTTTTCATGGTGGCAATGAAATCGATAGCCTTCTCAGTATATTCTTCACCTTGATAATCAGTTGAACAATTTGTCTCTTTATCTATGTATCTCCTTTCGAGCATATCTATTTTTGAAGTTTGCATTAATTGGCTAGGATGAAGCCTACATATTATCTCCCACTCATTTTCTATAGTTTCTTCTGGCCTGGTATCATTTTCTTCAGTTTCTGAGTCTTCAATGTTTTCATCATTCTCGGTTTCTATTCTTCGTTGTACATGCCATTGATTGTAATTGAAGTTATCCCAATTTGTTTGTATTGCATCATTTTTATTCCCAATTTCCCTTTTGATGTTGCGAAAAGGTTTGTATAGCAGTAATAAAATATTTATATCTCTTGATCTTGATAAGGCAACGAAGGAATATAAAATGACATACAATACCATGCTCAAAA
Organism: Cryptomeria japonica; assembly: GCF_030272615.1. NCBI lineage: Eukaryota > Viridiplantae > Streptophyta > Pinopsida > Cupressales > Cupressaceae > Cryptomeria > Cryptomeria japonica. The sequence continues at coordinate 605,547,314 of NC_081411.1, read as the reverse complement.
AATGCATTTTATCTCGGACTAAAAAATATCATTAATACATGTAACCATATAAATTATATTATCTATATGCCATGTACATGCATACATAATGTCTTCATTAATGAAGTAAATGCTATTGTTCAAATATCTAGCCTCTTTTTTACTAACTAGATATTGAACCTTGATCCCTTGTAATAGTTGGTGTCTTGCATCATTCTAATCTCTTGTGCCCCTTACTATTTTATAGCTCAACTAATATATATAAACTAATAAAATAGATATTGTGCCAAACTCTATAAATACAAAAACTATTTAAAATGGTATTATCATAAACACACAACATGCTAGTAGTCTAGCTCTTCTTTTCTATAATTCTCAACATCATCAAGAGAGGTAATACCTCACATAGAAATGTTTTTTGTTAGAGAAGCGAAGATCCAGGAGTCACATCCAAGTAATCACTCATAGCGTGTATAAACTAGAGATGAGAAAAAAATGATCAACACATCAATTAGGATAACAGACGGATTAATTAAAGTACATAACCAAATGAGAACACTCAAATATATTCAAGATGGGTGTGAGGTGAGAAGGTAGGAGTCAAACTTTAATTACCTCTCCAAGTATGCAATAATTGTAGGACTCTATGGACAAGTGATCCTACATGAGGCGAGCCAAAAGTCTCTCTAACCTCCCATAAGGTGAGGAGAGAGTATTTTAACCCTATAAGTAAGCTTAACCATAGCATGAATAAGACTCAACTAAGTAGGCTAAAAACAAACTAGTCACACTAACACCCTCCCTCAAGTGAAACTTAGGGAGTAAGATAATCACATAAAATATGGGTCCCAACAACATGACCTTGTAAATAAATATGTCTTGGCATGAACGTGTTGAGTGAGGAAGGCTATTGGAAAGGTCATTGAGATATTACCGCTGCCAAAAATAATGTAGTTGGTTTGAAGAGGCCTCAATTAGAAACCAAAACTAGATGTCCCAACTTTAAACTCTTTTGGAAGATGAACAAGTGTATGTTGGAATCAAAAAACCTCTAAAGATGTAGATCAAGAGATACAAGTATGATCAAAGAACACATATAACAAAGCATGAGTGTCATGTAGTACACTACTTAGAAGTGTTTGGTGTTCAACAAGGATGATCAAATAACACAACTATCAAAGCATGAGCGTTAGATAGTACACTACTTACAAGTGCTTGGTGCTAATGCAAAAGTGTGAAGTTCGTAAAGCTCCACGAGGTTCATCCACTACTCTATTGAAAACAAAAAGTAATGGCAATACAAATGTCATGATTCCTCCCTTAATGCTAATTTCTTGTTTAAGTTGCCATTCAAAAGTTATTATAAAAATAATTTCTTGCTCAAGTGGCCTATTTTAATTACAACAACACTATTTTATTAAAATAGTCCTTGAATGTAAAGTGACATATGTGTGTGACCACTCATTGGACTTAAGGCAAAGGGAGCTCTCCAATGAGTATTCACATTCAAAAAAATTCCCCCCGATTTACAAGTTTTCATAAAAACAAAAATGACCCCTTTTGTGTAAAGCATTAATATAAGCCTGAAAAAGAAAAAATAATATCCTCCTTTGATTTTATTTGACAATAAGCACAATTATTTGTTTAGATAAACCTATAATTGCCAACAATAAATAATGTAGCAATAAAAAGATTATTGTAGATAAATATAAATGTCTAAACCTATGAGGATGTGGTTAAAATGATAAGCACTACAAAACTTGAATTTTCAAATCAAATAGCTATTAGAACTTTGCAATAGCAAATTTTTCAGCAATTTTTTCTTCTAAACTCCTATGTGGTAGTGGAGATTCCTTCCTTTTGATTGCCCATGTTGTTTTTGCTTTCATGAAGTAAGGCACTAGAATATTGGCAAAATACTAACAAAATTGTTGAAGTAATTTTCTTTAACAAACAATGAGTACACTTGTTGCAATAAAACCAAAAATTCCTCCAAATATGTCACAGGCCAAAATTGTTGCAATGCTCTCTAAAATAGTAGATTGATAGATGGCAAAAGGCCCTTTGCTATTTTTTTATTTTAGTTTTTACAAATTTTTTTGTACAACAACGAAAAAAAATAGAAAAAAAATAAAAGAAATTATTACCAATCTTTGGTGAAATTAGAGGGTTGAAAGAACTTTTGGAACACCAAATAATTGCAGTGAGGAGTGCTCTCAAGGCTTTGATACCATGTTTGAGAAACAAATATCTAAGAGACACAACCAAATAGTCACCAACAAGGTTACACCAAAATTTAGGCAAATAACAATCATAAACATCAAATGAACACAAATAAGAAAATAACCAATATGTATGGATGACAGAAATGGAGGTCTAGATTGGAGATTCAAATTATTCCAACATCACAACAATGGAGTACATATTAAAAATACACACATGTGAAGCAAATAAATAAAGGAAAACACACATGCATGAAAACCTCACTCCATTTCCTTCCTTCCTTCCTTTTAAAAACATTTCTCTCCGAGTACTATGCACAAGAAGCTATGGAGAATGGAGATTGAAGAATAAATTGCAAAATCAACATGATTGGAATGCAAAATGACTTTAAGATAGCATGATAACAATGAACTTTCAAAACAAAGAGGAGGGATATCAAATATGCAAGAACATGAGAGATTGGAAGATGCAAGAGATGGATGCCTAGAAATGAGAGGGAGCAAGGTTTAAATAGATGTCCTCAAGGTGGATCCAAGTATCAAGATAAATGAGGGATAAAAGAAGTGATACGGAGTTGTAATTGTTTATCCCATATAAACTAGGTGGATGTGATTGATGAAAGTGGAATAAGATAAATAAAGGATAAAGTTGATATGAGAGGGATTAGGAATAATATGGATTTAATGAAATAATGGTAAAATATATGTTAATTTAATGAATTAATGGAGAATAATGGAAAATATTATTAAATGGATTTAATGGAATAGTGAATAATATATTATTATGAAATGGAAAAATAACGAAATAATGGATCCACATATTGATAAAAGCATCAAGATTATTAGCAGAAATTTATATGTGTCTACATTTTGCCCCTCTTTGAGACAATTAGCATGTCACATTGTTTCAAAGAAAATGATTTAACTGATTTATGCCCCAGGGATATCCTGGTAAGGATGATAATTGATGTGTTATGCCCCTTTGAGAGATTGATCAAACAGATTGTGATGGAGATTAATCTCTCAATAGATTACAAGAAAATATTAAATAATTGATATTGCTCAAGTGATTAAGTTGAGATGCACATTTGATGAAAATGAACAACTGATAGGCGTAACTCAAAAATTGATGGAAATGATCAATATAACTAGGTTGATAAGTTTATTGAGTTGATTGAGATTGATGCTAGTGCAAGACAAGATGGTTCAATGATTGATTGATAAAAAAGGGAGCAATGAAATCTCAAGAAGCAAGATTTAAGAAACATGTATCAGTTGGACAAAAGCGATTAGTTGATCTCTCTGAGATAAGAAGAATGAAGAAGATGATGAAAGAAATGATTGATGAAAAAGGATACGAAAGTGATGAAAGCGATGAGAAAATAGATGATGGGAAAGGGAAATGAAGGAGATGATAATTATTGTGCTTTTAAGTGTGTATATCATCATTGAGGTTATTATGGTAAAAGGATAAACTCATTTGGATATGGATTAGACCCAAATGAATCGACATACTAATTGCATGTAGGAAAACACATCAGATAGTAAAGGAATTCCCCTATTCACATAACACCCATACGTCATCAATGATCTTAGGAAATCATGTCCTAAGATAAGTTATTATATTACTAAGGAACAATCCACAAGCAAAAAACAAGTGAACATGCCCCATCCTCGCCTTTCTAGTCAAAGACATCCTAGAGATAAAATCTCTAGTTAGAGAAATCCTAGAAAAGATAAAAGACATGTCACCAAAGATAAAATCAGAAATAATCAAAAGATATAAGAAAATAAATAGACATTAAGCTTTATGTTGAAATAATCCTTGTCATAGTTGTGATGTAGGAATTGGGCATAAGGAAATCAATAACACAAATTAGCCAATCACAAAACTAAATACTATGAAATTTACCCCTAACACAATCAATAAAGGTAGGAAGATAAGACACTAAAATTGAATTGCAAACCATCACAATGTGTCTCCTTTATTGTTCCTTCATTGTTCTTCTTTCTCCTTCAAATTTTTGGAGATCTCGCCTACAAAGAAAGTGTGATTGCAAGCAAGATGAATGACAAGAGTGAATTGAAAATGATAGCGTAAGGATACTGTGATGGTGAAAAATGGGATCAGGTGGTTTAGGACCTAACCCCACTTTCCTCCACACATTAAAATATGTAAGAGCCTAAGGAAGTAATTCACTTTGACTAACTCTTGTGAAAGAGAGTCAAGGAATACTCTTAGGGTTTCTATTTCTTTGTTGCTATGAAAGGGAAGTGAGCTAAATGTGCAATAATGATGAACTAAGCTAGGGAAAAGAATGAAAGTGACGACATAAACTGAAATAACAACTAAATACAAAAATGAAACTAAGGTACAAACTATAGAATTGGAAATGAAATTCAGATATGCACTTAATATCAAAAACTAAGCTGGAACGAGCTAGACTAGGGCATTGGGCACCTTGGTCCCTATTACCAAACTGCACTCTACTTTTGCAAACTACAAATTGAGGCCCTGAAACATTGAAATACCAAAAGAAACCTACAAACTCATAGGACCAGGGCATTGGGCACCTTGGTCTCAGTAAAATGAGGTCTCTTTCTATCTCTAGATCTATGCCTACTAATTTTGTCTTCCTGAAAGTCCCCTGCTCCGTCGGAATCCTACAAATGTGCCTGCAAGCTATAAAATGGTGTATGGGTGGCTATATAGAGTTTTGCCTTAGTCAAACCCCTTATTTTAGTGATTTCCACCTCCACAAATAGCCAATAATGTATTAAAAATGTGTGTACAATAACGTTATGTGTGTGTAAGATCCTAAATGTGCTAAAATGCAAAAACTGGAGTTCTATCTTACGATATGAGCATAAAACCCTAAATGAACATAATGTAAATGAAAATGCTTCAAATCACAAATACAATAATGCATATAAAACAATAATGTAGATCTGAAAATGAGTTTTGTGAAACTAGTATAAAGATATGAAAATAAAATGATACCATACCAAACCCTAAGGGAGAGGTACAAGCCAATCAACAGTCGATGATCTCTTATTATTCTCCAATATCTTTAAAGCTTCAATTGATGATGAAAGTAGTTGATGAAGACTTGATGAATGCTTGATTCATTGATTGAAGACTTCACATAACTTATACTTTCACTTCATCAGAGGCTCCTTCAATTGCTTGTAGATGGGATCCTTCAAATGAGGAAAGGAAAGGCTATATGTATGAAACCTTAACTTTTTTTTTTATCATAGGCTGACCTATAAATGATATAATTTCACACCAAGTCAGATTTAAAAATTATAATACCACCAAAACATGATCCCAAAATTCGGGGAGAAAAAGTTGGGACCATGGTGAATCACCATGGTCCAATCAACTTTTTTCCAAATTTTTAGGGATGCGAGGTATTGTGATTATAAAGTCAACCCCAGGTGGATGCGACGATTCAAGGTGTTTAGATATGTGAAATAGGGCCTTGAAGGTCGAAATAGGACATAATTAGGGCTTTTGATAAATTAATTAATTGAAAGAAAAAAATAAAAAGGAGCACACTTAGGATTAAGGACCCAATTTTATGATGTGTAGAGGGATGAAAGAGGACTTTAGATTAAATTAATTTAATTAATTAAATCCTTAAAGGGGATTTTAAATGAAAAATTCAACACACTAAGGCGGGTGCTAACCTAAGTGTGAAATACAATATATTTCTTTTACTGTTTGGTATTATGGGGAATGACTCTACGATTGCTCTGTCTCTATGTATCAATGTTGGTCTAAGTATGCTAGAATTGATTCATCAGTTTTTTTGGGTTTATTATCATCCTATTAGAAGATCTCAACCGTCCCTATCTGAGTGTTGGATCCCTGCATATTATCAAGAGTTGTAATTGATTTCTTGAGAGTATTTATCCATGTTTTGTTTTTCATTGGTTATTGGTCAAGTTTCCTTGATTATTCATTTTTATTGCGCCTCTAAATGTATGGTTTTGGCACTGTATTGAAGCCTTGATAATTCTTCCTGTGTCATTGTAACTTGATTATTTTATTTTCTAAGTCTTCTGTGTAGATGCACTAATATGGAAAATGCGATATTAAAATTGGTGGATGCGCTATTAAAATTGGTGTATGCACTACTAAAACTGGTCTATGTGCTATTATTTCCTATGGATGCACTAAAATGCCCTGTCAGTTGTAATTTTCATGATTTCATCTTTCTGTGTTGATTCTCTTAGGTTTGTTCCTATACCAAAGGAATTTGTTGGTATTCTTGGTTTTCTCTAAGTTGGTGTTGCTTAGTTTTGGCTGTTTATTTATTGTTTATGGCTCTGGAAAGATGTTAGTGTCTTGCTATTGGGGGTATCTTGTTAGCTTCAGCAAGTTGATAAGCCTTGTTGTAGAGGATAGTTTATGTGAGCTCCTATGATATGGTTGTACCTCATTGTTTAGGTTTGATATTGTTTATAGCTCAGTAAGAAGGATATATACCTTACTCTTGATTATTGATATTTGGATTATTGTTGAGGCTTTTATTTATGTATTGGAATTTTGACATTTGATTATTGTGCTTATTGCATATGTTATGCAGACACTTTCTTGGTCTTGCCATTGAGCCTCCTAGTTGTTATTGTGATTATGTATTGTGTATGCCCTAAGATCTTGGAACATGGTTAGGGGGAGTGGGATTCTATGTGATGGTCAGGGTCAAGAGAGAATGGGTTATCAAGAGGTTCCTTGTAAGGATTCTTGAAGTCTAGACCACCAAGAACACATTGTAGGTTTTCCTTGATTTAAATAAGTGATAACAATAATAATTAATTAGTTTGGTTGGGTAATTAGGACTCACCTAAACAAGATAATGAATTTATTTTGGTGTTCCACCTAATGGCCCTTGAGAGGAGACTCGGGATGAGATTGGGAAGACCATGGAGACGGTAAGTCAATCTCCCTTAATTCTCTCATAGGTTGAGATGGCTCCACATGTCTATCAGGGTTTGGTATTATCCCTTCTCCATGAGTCCATAGTATGCAGATACATGACTATAAGGGTGTGTCATTATCTCCGTATATGTGAGGATAACATGTGATGACACTCCACTCCTACATGTGTCCTTGGTCCTTGTTCCTTATGCCTTGATTTTTGGTGCACCTCTAGGAGTTTCTATGTTTTATGATTATCCTTGTGATGTGATTTGACTTATTGTATATGCAATTCTTCCTTGTTGTGGTTCTTGAGTTGTAGTTTCATTAGTACTTAGGTGTCATCCTAAGTCTAGAGTGTGTGTGTTGAACCTTGTGTCATATCCTACCATGGGGGGGTGGTTCCACATGGTCAAGTGGTTTGGTGCCTTCTACCTGTTACCTATTCTCGCTAGCAAGCTCATTTAGGTAGAGCTTTAGTGTTTTTAGCATACAAAAGATACATATTTATTCTTCTATTATTACATTTGTGTGCACCGAAAGAGAAAAGAAGATTGCATTTCCATGATTTGTAATTCAGAACAATATGAGAGTACACATTTTTTTTTTGAAAAAGAGTAGTCTTTATTGATATGAAAGTGTAATGTCTTGCACAAGCCGCAAGACTAACTGATATGTATGTATATAAAGAAGATACTATGTATTTATAAATGCATAAAATGTAAATGTACATAAGAGAGGGTGACTCTTCATTGTCTCAATGATGAGTCCTAGTTGAGTTCCCTTGTGTTATCCTTTGTTCACCACCCAGCTTGCATCCATCTAAGTACATGCATTTGAGGAAAATTGTGTTAGAGCAATGAGAGACATCATTTATTATATACACATGCATATACAAACACATAATACATCCCTCATATGCATAATAGTAGGAAATATGCAATATAAATCTCAGGAGACAAATATCAAATCAAATCATCAAAAAGAAATCAGATATGCAAATTTTTTTGTCTAACTTGTTTACTTCATGTGTAGATACAAGAAAAGTAATGTTATTGTTTATCAAATTATAGCATGTGGGTAAAATGTGTCTCCCACAAGGGTTGAGCCCAACATGCCGACATATGAAAACCCAAACAATGCAATGCCAACAGATAGTCTCAAAGAGTATCAATGAGAAGATACAATCAAGGAAGACATTATGAACAGTTACAAGCTACAAATTTAACATGGAAACTCAAAAGTACAATGTTGAGCATGAATCATGGTACTATGAAGAATAGTAGTATAGCTCACCAATCACATTAATTAAGTGAGTTGAGAGTAGTATCAATGTAAGGAAAATGAACTAAACATTGAAAGAGTTATTCATTGTGCACTATTGAAGCATATAGGTGCAATCATTAAATGAAAGTTTATTCAAGAACATGAAATAACAACTTTGAGAAAGAGAGATAGTATCATTGCATATAAATGACAAGTCTAAGACAAAGATAAGATAAAAAACATAAAATATGTCTGTGACAATGCTAAAAATATTTAAGTCAAGACATTTCATTTGTAAGTCCATGAAAGGCATAATAAAGTCCAAACATAGAATGAGCAATCAGGGAAAGCACTATGACAGGGATAATTGAAAGAACAATCATAATTATAGAACAACTTCAGTCAAGGTACAAGAGCAGTTAAGAGACATATAATCATGAAGCCATAGTGAGCTTATTTTGACAATGGAAGAGGAAAGAGTCTTAGACCTTCTCAATCACAATGTTTTTCTGTTCAGAGAAGTTCAAAGGGCTATCAACTAGCTTGAGGGTAGTGTATAATGAAGATGCAAAACAATAATATAAATGAGAGCCTAGAAATAAAGACCATACATATAAATGACAACCACAAAATAGTAGTAGAGAATACCTGTTAGAGATCTTCAATCCTAGATGAAGAATGTGACCATAACCATTTTAAAAGAGTTAGTAAGCTTGCTATAGTCATGACAACGATCATGGAGAAATCAGCTACAATAGTCATAGGCACCATGATCTATGCCAAAACATCAAAACTATATGAATATATTATTTTTCCAAGTTCAAGACAGTGACATTATTTATAGTACAAGCCTCATGAATGATCAAAAAGGTGGAAGAAGGTGTTAGTTCTCTTCATGAAATACCATAAGTAGAGTCTTGAATCACAAGAGCATGAAAATATTCAGAGAGAAAATCTCTACTTGACAATGAATACCTTATTGAAATGGAAGAGAGAAGCCCTTATTAAAGATCAATGACAGTCTATATAAATAGGCTCCTTGTCAAACACATTCATAATGCATGTTCAAGAGAAAAAATCAAAAGTTTGTCAAAACAGAGATGACAGTCAGCCTATATGCAATGTTTATTAAATGAGAGATGTCTATCAAAAATAAACCATAGTGCAAAGACCAAATACAATCTAAGCAGCACCCAAGAATAGATGAATAGTCACAATAAATATGTCTCAAACTTTCAGTGATCAAGTATCAGAGCGATGACAGTGAATAAGATGTTAAGATTAGATGGTAAAGTTTGGTCTTGCTGCCTATCCCATGGTCTTAAAGGAAAATATTTTATCAGTGAACATATTTTGAGAGTTCAATCACAAAGTAATCAGAGCCAAGGGCCTTATGTGATCTTAGAACCATTACTTGATCACCATTCATAGAAAAGACAACCACAGTCACATCAAAGTGGGAATGAAAACCAATAATGCAGTTTTTGATAGTAAAAGCTACAACAGTCATTGAGATCACATCAAAAGCACAAGGCACAAACAATAACGAATCTCTGTTAAAAGGATAGTATGAAGATTATAAAATATCTCTTTGACAAGCTAGCAACCTAATTCATAAGAAAAAGTAGTCAAGATGTCGAAGACATAGATAAAGAGGGTTTAGCAAAGCCAAATATTATTGAAGACCAACACAGTGGGCATTTTCTACAAAAGGCACTCATAACTTTTGACAAATGCATCTTTACCATATAAGAGTAAAAAGAAACCTCAGGGCTATAATTTTTGAATCATAGGGTCAATAGTCCTTGTTGCATCTTTGTTTCTATTTCCTAATGGAAATCATCAAAAGATAGAATTAGAGGCACTAATGCAGCTTTAGGGATAAATTAACAACCAATAAAGAGTAAATGCGGGCCTGTGGCAGTATTCATCCAAGTGTTATTAGCAAGATTGTGAATATGTAGTCATAGGGCTTCACAAATAACAAAATATAATGAGAAGTCTTTTCGCATGGTTATTAGGTCAAACAAACAAAGGATTTCACTCCAAATGAGAAGAATAATCTTGTACACTGTCCAAAATTAAAAAGCAAAGTGATTGTTGCAGATCATCACAACCAAAATCAGTAAGAAGTACATATAAGAAGCTTTACTCAGAGTCATTTTGTGGCAAGATACAAAATAAAAGAATCAGTCATCCCAAGCCAAAAGAATACAAGATTGAATAATGGTAAGACATTCAGTATTAGACCATCTTAAGGGGATGACATTAGTTTTATCTATTTTTTCTAAAAGCTTAAAGGGGAAAATAAAGCCAATCTACATCATCAAAATACAAATTTTGATAGTAGTCAATGTTTAAAGATAGTTTGAAGAGGCAGCCCTAATGTCAAAATGAGAGCTCTAATAGTCACCCAGAGTAGAGAATTCAAAGAAACCCTATGGCAGCCTCAACATAGTTACAATGACCACATGTTCAGGAGGCAATAACAGTTTAAAAGAGAAGGAAATAGAGCTATAATCTTGTCCACAACTTCAAGAGCAGCCTCGGTCGTGCTGCAATAAAAAGCACAGTCAATGATAAGGGACAATGCCACTTTCAAGATTTGATATAGCCAAAGCACTGTAGAAAGCATAAATGATATATAAATTATTATCAAAGGTAGCTCAAAATAACTCTGAGACAGTTACATTATACCAGTCATATCAAGAGAGCAACCTGTAACATGCCAAAGGACCCAAAAAGATAATACACGGAACAACCTCTTCAAGTTTTTGACAATTCAAATAAGGGACAATACAGTCATTTTTCACATTTTTTTGAATCATGATAGAGGCTATCAGTAAAAGAAGTATTGAGAGTAGTGTAAAAGACTATTGATAGCAGCATCTTCAAGACTATACAAGACACAAAATAATGAGCGCAACATCAACTAGATGGAGAAACATCAGTCATAGTCACAAAGATACTCTCCAAAGATGTACAAATGCAAAGTTACACTCAACAAACCCAGTTAATCGACATTTTCATAAGCTAATCATGGGCATTATACAATAATAAGATGAAATGAAAAAATCCTTCATAAAATGAGTAGATCTAGAATAGACAAGAGCTTACATTGCTTTCTTGTTAAAAAAATTTCAAAATCACCAATTACAGCAACATATGTATACATTTGAGCTCAAGCCCTAGGGTTTCAGCAGGGTGTCCGCTTGCACCCAAAGATGCAAATGAAATAATGATGAAATATCTTCATCTTTTCTTTGTTTTAGGGTTTTTAACCCTAATTTTAACCTGATTAAAAGAAAAAAAAATTGATTTTATTTTAAAAATCTTTATTTAGGCATAGGTCGTATCTTTCCTTTTGTGTTTATTTTAAGCGTTTGTTCACTTAAATAAGAACTAGTCATTAGACCTTTCAAGTTTTAAGGTGTACTCCTTGCATTTTTTTATTAAATTTGTAAATCTTTATTTTAGGTGACATTTATAAATCACCTTAAATAAATGATATTTTGAAATGCAAGAGAGGGGTACGTTAGTCTTTAAATCCATGAGTAAAAAAGAGAAGACTGGGTTACTTTTGGAGTTCTAACTTGAGTCTAGGAGATAACTTCAGTGTTTTGGACTTATTTTTAACATGTGGAGGTAAAATAGGTGATTTATCACCTAATTGGCAGTTTGAGTTTAGTTAAAGAGTCTTAGAGGGTTAAGGATCTATGGAGGCAAGAAAAGCGAGATCCGATGACTTGGACCTAATCCCACTTTTGCCAACACATTAGGAATGTGAAAGAGCCTAGGGAGATAGATTACTTTGGCTAATTCTTGTGAAAAAGAGAAAGCCAAGGATTATCTCTTAGGGTTTCTATTCCTCTTGTTGCAAATGATCATAAAAACAAGGGTTTGAATGATCAACTAGATTAGGAGATAAATAATGAAGCATAAATGAACTCAAAATTGCACAAACTTGCAGCTATGAAACTGAGATACTAAAATAATGAAAGGGGGAGGATTTTGGATGTGTACCTGATGCATGAAATTGATCCAAACTGACCAGGACCAGGGTGCCATGCCACTATCCCTGAGAATCTAATAGAGAGATACAACTGAAAGATTGCAAATCTGATGACTTGAAGCTGCAACCTGTCAAATTTCACTGCAAATTTGAGGGAGCATGGTGCCATGCCACTATCCTAAGTAGGACTAGGGAACCATGTCCCCATCCCAGGTAGAATAGGACAAATATGAATATTCTGGACTGTTCATGTGCCTTTTACTGATCCAAAACTACCTCTGGATGTTTGTTTCTACACCTACAACTGAAAAGGAAGGGTTTGGGTGGCTATATAGGGGTTTTCCTTAGTCAAAACCTTGTATTGGTTATTTCCACCTCCACAAATAACCAATAATGTACTGAAAATATGTGTGCTAGAACCTTGTGTGTATGCAAGATCCTAAAATGAAAGAAACTAGAGATACCCTACGCATGAGAGTAAACCCTAAATGTAAATGTGAATGTATATAACAATGATTCAAACCAAATATGCTAAATGATCTAAAGCATGAATTTAAATGTGCAAATTGATGTAAAGAAGCTCATACAAAGACATGAAAATAACATGAAATCATACCAATCCCCAAGGGAGAGATATTTCCACTAGATCTCCTATTACTCTTCAATGTCTTCAAGACTCCTAATTGATGATGAATGATTGACAAATGCTTGATGAATGTTTTTAAAGACTCCACATAGGCTTCTCTTTCACTATATAGAAGGCTCCTTATGCTCCAAAAACCTGCTCTTAGATTCTTAGATCTGATCGATCTTAGTTGCCTTCAAATGAAGAAAGAGAGCTCTTATGTATGAAACCCTAGATCCTAATTTTGACTTAATTATGTCTTTAGGTCGAACTATGAATTGAATTTTCTGCCAATCTTTTAGGGTAAAGCACTATAATATCATATAATTCTGCTCCCAAAATTTTGGGGAAAAAGTCGAGGACCATGTGCACTCCCGCCATGATCCGACCAAATTTTCACCAAATTTTACAGGGCCATTAGATATGATGATATTAGAGTTAATCCCAAAGTTACAACTGATTTAGAGGTGTTTTGATATGTGAAATCGGGCCTTAAAGGTCAAAATAGGACATAATTAGGGTGTATGATTAAATGATATATTGGAAAAATAAAAAGGGGCACACTTAGGGTAAAGGGCACAATTTTATGATGTATGAAGTGATGAAATGTGACTTTAAATGCTTAAAGGGAAATTAGAAATGCAAGATGCAAGACACACTAAGGTAGTGCTAACCTAAGTGTGAAATTGTACCACCCTAGCAAGGATGTACAATTTACGACACTACATTTAGCCCCCACTTTAGCAGTCATATGACACTACGTGCATATGCAAACTAAAGTAAAGAAAAGTAAACATTCATGAAAAAAGGATATATCCACAAGTTGTCAGATGAAGCCCCCAACGATATCTGCATTACACAGTTAGGATCCACACCCTACAAAACCACATGTTAGATAAAATCACAAAATCACCAAAATGCTTACTAAAGAAGGTGATGAAAATTTGAGGGTAGCCATATGCCCCCCTATTTCGGCTTGCTAATTTTAGTGAGTTGAAACAGGGTATCATGCTTACCACATCGAATTGTGAAAGAAGATTGATGACAAATGCTCACAAGAATATTTGATACAAGATCAAAAACTAATGGAGACTCATTTGGTAAGAAAGCGAACTAAGCCTCAATTCCAACACAACAAAGAGTGTGAGGATTTGAGAGCTCTCTAACACAAGATGAAATATTTAAATGGAAACAAATGCAAGAGATATAATTCAAAAATGCAACTCCATAAAGGAAATTGGAAAAGAATGGAGGATTGAAATGAAATCAAAGAGAGATTATTTATAACAACATTATTCTAAAAGAAGGCCAGAGATCCTCATTGGGGATATGCACATGCACAAAATAGAATGGTTTATTATAAAAGATACTACTCAATGAAGAAAAATTTATGATTGATCAAAGACTTCCAACACCAAGGAGGAGGTCCCAATTAAGGATATGTACTTAAGATCCCCATTAGGGTTGCTTGTTCAAATATGAAGGAATTCAAATAGGAATACACCTCTACAATGAATAAGAAATCCTTATAGAAGACACTACTTCACAAAGGGAAAATTTTAATCTTTAGAAGGAGAGATGTTTGAAATCACTCTTGCCCCCCCATATACAGGGAGAAGAGATGAGATAGAAATAGGCTATTATGTTCCTTCCAAAAGTATGATTGCACATGAAATTATACCATCATGAATGACAATAAGCCCCCAGTAAGTGAGCTACTAATATCACATAATGATGAGCAACATAATAGCCATTAATGTTATTTAAAGACATGATAGATTGAATGAGGTATTTGAATATGACATGTTAAATGCTCTACTATAAGTGAGATTAAAAACATGTATAAAATGATGAATTTTAAAAATTCGTTAGAAAGAGAGAAGTTTATAGGAGAAGAATAGGTCACTAAGTCATATTGTTCTTGCACACAAGAGATCTTAGGATAGGGATAAGTATAATTCATTAGAGCCTTATTCCTAGAAGAAGGGATTTTAGAATGAGTAGAAGATAAAGTCTCATAAGTGGGATTAGAAATCTCTTGAGGAGATTCATAAAGAGATTTATTCATCGCCAATATTTCCTTATGAGGGGAATGAATGTTGAAAGAAGTAGGAGATGATTTAATTGAGGTGAGGTCATCATCACTACTAAATATATCATTCATGTTGAGAGATGGTCTTTTAGATTCTTTGGTGGGCTTAGAAGGATTATATCCAAGTCCAAATGAAGCTTCATGTGTATTATGTTCTAAAGGAACTTTAATTCCTTGTTCATTTGCACCACAACCATTGCCATCATAACCACTCTTAGCTAAAATGTGAAAACCAGGACCATAAAGGGATGCCAAATCAGAAAGAGATGGTGATACCCCATAGGTCTCAGTGCTATATAATTAGAGAAAGGATTTGAATAATTGTTTGAATTAGAAGCAGCCACAAATTTGTTACTTA
This sequence comes from Cryptomeria japonica, assembly GCF_030272615.1. Lineage (NCBI taxonomy): Eukaryota > Viridiplantae > Streptophyta > Pinopsida > Cupressales > Cupressaceae > Cryptomeria > Cryptomeria japonica. Next base: position 605,531,833 of record NC_081411.1, on the reverse strand, counting down.
GTTGCTTAGACATGGTGGGTTTCTCTTTGGGTTTCTTTTTAGATTTCTCCTTCTCAGTCTTTGATTCTTTCCAAGATACTCTATACTCTCCTATAAAAGTAGGGGTAAAGTCTAGAGATCCCCAATCATCATCTAAGAGCACTCCTTTGGGAGAAAAGATATCCTTGGGAGGAGATTCCAATTGAGTAGAAGAATCAAGAGTACTAGAAGGAACAACATCTTTAAAGGAAATAGATGTATTTGAAGAAGTAGAAGGATTGGAAGAAGAATGGGAAGTCGTTGAACAAGAAGATCCAGATTTTAATGGTTCTTGAGGTTTGGAAGCTAACAAGGTACATGTTGTATTGTTATAAATGAATTTGAATTGCCTATGCAAAGTTGAGGGGACAACTTGCATGCTATGAATCCAAGGTATCCCTAATAGAAGGTTATATGTCAAATTACCAGGCAGAACATGAATAGGTGTAGGTAACACAACATGACCTACCCTAATAGGCAAGGTTGTGACACCTAGACATTGTTTAGAAACATTATCAAAGCCTCAAATAGTAAGAGAAGAAGGTTTGATGAGAGAATGATCCACATTAATCTTATCTAATAAGTCCACACCACAAACATTAAGGCCAGATCCATTGTCCACAAGGGTTCATGTTATATCACTATCATTGATGATAACCACAATCATAAGAGGATCATATTGATGTTGAATTTCATGAGAAGGTAACTCATCTCGTGTGAATACAATTTGAGATTTGGATTTGTTTGTAGGATCAATCAAAGCGGACATGTTATTAGGTGTCACTATAGGTGGGACATCTAAGTTTTTCAAAGAATCTTGTAACATCCCATGATAAGCAGGTGAAGTTTGAACTAAATCCCAAATAGAAATCTTGGCAGGAGCAACTTTAAGTTGTTCAATGAGATCATACTCCTTACTAAGGGTTGATATCATCCTCTTCCTCTAAGATAGTGAGATGGGATAGACACATTTTAGGAGAATTGTCAAGATCACTCTTCAAATCTTCATCCTTAGAGAATGAGAGAGTTTTGAAGGGATTGGTAACAACTCTTTTAGGCACTAAAAATTTTTCATAGATAGGAGGATTTTCTTTAAGAGATGGAAAAATTGAAACAAGGGAAGCTAACCCATTATCGCATCTATGAAATAAATGCATCATGACAAAAAAAATCCTCTTTCAAATGATAACATATGCAAAATAGAAGGAAATGCTCAATTTTAACCAATGCAAGCACTCTAAATGTTGATTTAGAAAATGAAATTTATGAGTGAAATGTGTTCCAAAATCAGATCTGAAATTAATGATCCAAATTAAGCTATCCACAAGTTCAATTTTGAAATGAAAAAAATTAAAATTAACCTCAAAATTTTAAAATTTGCAAGGAATTGAAACTTGTAAATGTAAATTTGAATTTGAAATAGAAATAATACTCAGATCTAAGAACATAAATCAGAATTGAAGAAGGTTGGATTCATGTTGGGTTCACCAAAATGTGGAGGCGGGAAAAGAGAGATTGGGTGACTAGGACCTAATCCCACTTTTGCCAACACATTGGGAATACGAAAGAGCCTAGGGAGATAGATCACTTTGGATACTTCTTGTGAAAAAGAGAGAGCCAAGGATTATCTCCTAGGGTTTCTATTCCTCTTGTTGCAAATGATGGGAAAAACTAGGGTTTGAATGATAAACTAGATTAGGAGATAAAGAATGAAGCATAAATGAACTTGGAATTGCACAAACTTGCAGATATGAAACTGAGATACCAAAAGCATGAAAGGGGGAGGATTTTGGATGTGTACCTGATGCTACAAATTGAGCCAAACTAACTAGGACCAGGGTGCCACACCACTATCCCTGAGAATCTAACAGAGAGCTACAACCAAAAGACTGCAAATCTGATGACCTGACGCTGCAACCTACCAAATTTCACTACAAAGTGGAGGGAACATGGTGCCATGCCACTATCCTAGATAGGAACAAGGTGCCACGCCCTTGTCCTAGGCATATTAGGGCAAATATGAAGATTTTGGATTGTTCCTGTGCCTTTTCCTTATCCAAAACTACCTTTGGATGTCTGTTTCCGCACCTACAATTGAAAAGGAAGGGTTTGGGTGGCTATATAGGGTTTTTCCTTAGTCAAAATTTTGTGTTGGTGATTTCCACCTCCACAAATAGCCAATAATGTACTGAAAATGTGTGTGCTAGAACCTTGTGTGTATGCAAGATCCTAAAATGAAAGAAACTAGAGCTACCCTATGCATGAGAGTAAAACCTAAATGTAAATGTGAATGTAAATGACAATGCTTCAAACCAAATATGCTAAATAATATAAAGCATGAATGTAAATGTGCAAATTGATGTAAAGAAGCTCATACAAAGACATGAAAATAACATGAAATCATACCAATCCCCAAGGGAGAGATATTGCCACGAGATCTCCTATTACTCTTCAATGTCTTCGAGGCTCCTAATTGATGATGAATGCTTGAAAAATGCTTGATGAATATTGTTGAATGTTGTTGAAGACTCCACATAGGCTTCTCTTTCACTACATAGAAGGCTCCTTGTGCTCCAAAAACCTGATCTTAGTTGCCTTCAAATGAAGAAAGAGAGCTCTTATGTATAAAACCCTAGATCTTAATTTTGACTTAATTCCATCTTTAGTCCAACCTAGGAATTGAATTTATCACCAACCTTTTGGGGTTAAGCATTATAATATCATAGAATTGTGCTCCCGAAATTTTGGGAAAAAGTCAAGGACCATGTGCATTCCTGCCACGATCCGACCAACTTTTCACTAAATTTTAAGGGCTGTTAGATATGATGATATTAGACCCAATCCCAAAGCTAAAACTGATTTTGAGGTGTTTTGATATGCAAAATCAGGCCTTAAAGGTCGAAATAGGACATAATTAGGGTTCATGATTAAATGATTTATTGGAAAAATAAAAAGTGACACACTTAGGGTAAAGGGACCATTTTTATGATGTATGAAGTGATGAAATATGACTTTAGATTTAATTTAATTAATTAATTAAATGCTTAAAGGGAAATTAGAAATACAAGATGCAAGACACACTAAGGCAGGTGCTAACCTAAGTGTGAAATTGTACCACCCTAGAAAGGGTGTACAATTTACGACACTACAGGATCAGTTAGGGAGAGTTTTGAGGTGGTTGACTACTTGATTCATGCAGTTACATGCCTAATTTTAGGGGATTTCTTGTTGCATTCGACCCGAAGAGGTTGTCTATATTTTGACAACTCTTTTGTGCAGTTTGAGGGGAGTTATCTTTCAGTTATGTCCTTGATTTGAGGAAGCACTTGAAGGTCATTCGGTTTTGGAGCCAAAATTCAAAATTCAAAATTTGGAGGTGGATTGTATAGGTCATTCTTTCTCACTCATTATTCTCTAATTATAGAGTTTGTACATGCAGTGGTAACAATTTTCATACTTTTGTAACTCATTTTCTTATGAGTTTAGCAGATTTGTAATGCAGATCCTCCCTTTGATCAATAAAGAAGTTCATGTCCTTCCCAGATTTGTGTTGTTCAAGCATTGTGTGTGAGTTCTTAGAGTGATTTTTTATGATTTTTTATGGAATCCTTCTTTTGATCTTATTGCCTCAGTGTTATGTTCATATGCAGCATGTTAATGGTGTAGTTCAGTGAATGTGTTGTTATTTTTTATGTTTGAAACTATGAAAACACCATTGTTTCCTTATGCAAACATTTAAAAGTTTAGACCTTTCATATGAATCATTTTTGCAAGCATGCATAGTTGAGTTGTGAGATTGTATAGCTTCAATAATTGAGCATTTTGTGAGTTTGGAAGCATTTTGGATGATTCTTATCATTGGTGGAACACATTAGTAGTCTAATTTTCAGTTTTTCTGCATATCCTCCTCCCCCTTTTCCCAAGTCATATTTTCAGTTAGTTTTAGGTGATCTAAAAGAAGTTGGCCTATAATCTGGAGGTCTACTCTCAAATAGGATACCCACAAACAGAGAGTAGTCACATGTTTCATGGGATTGTAGGTTTTTCACACTTGCATCCAGTGCAAATCCCCGTGACAATAGTTTTTGGCATTCCCGGTGGGACTGTTGAACTTTTCTGAGTTCATAGAAGGCCACCTTGGCTTCTTTTTTGGTGTGAACATCAGTGTTTCTATCCTTTGGAAGAAATTTTTACTCATACACCTTGTGAACCAAGGTTCAAATCTTCTAGTTTCCAAGACCAAGTACTGGTATATTCTTTAAACTTAATTGTGATCCAAATTAGAATGCTTCGGAGCTTAGAGAGATAGAAATCACATTGTAGAGCCTATGCAATGAGCAGCAATCCATGGAAAGTATATTGAAATTTTTTAAAGAGAAGATGAATGATATTAAGAGACAACAGGAGCTTGATTTTCAACAACAACAATGGGCTTATCAAGCCTATCTGCATGAGCAATAGTTGAAGTTCAAAAAAGGCAATTTGAAGAATATCTTGCAAAAGAATTAACAGAAAAAGATGAGAAGATGAAGGTTTTACTAGCTCAAGCTCTGAGGCAACAAGTTCTATTAGTGCCTTATATTCCAAAACAACCTACTGAGAAAGAGGTTTCTCCATGTAAACTCCCAAGCTTTATACAAAGTGAGTCTTTTCAGTCTTCGAAGCTTTTTGTTCTTAGTTTTAGAAACTCAGCTTTATTGTAGGAACCTTTACCTAATAAAGAAGCTCACCTTGTTGTTACATTTCCAAATCCCTTGATTGGAAAAGAGGTTCCCATATTCAACACAGTGTGTTTTGTGGAAGATGAATCTTTTGAGCCTTCAAAAATTACTATTCCTAGTTTTAGAGGGACGCCCATATCACAAGAACTCAGTCAGAGGCTAGCCATGTTGATATTTTTCCAAATCCATTTTTTGAAAGGGGCATTCCTATGTTTAATACATTATCTTTTATACCAGATGTACCGCATGAACAAGCACAACCTATAATTCCACTAGAGAAGCCTCACCAACCCTTATATATGTGAAGGTTGGTCCCAGTAATGATCATACACTCTTTTGTTATACAATTTCTTATCCAACATAACCATGAATAACCAAAGAATGCATCATTTACCCTTTGGAAATTATTATGACTATCTTGAAGAACCAAATGAGAATAGTATTTATGTACCTCAATATGCCTCCTATCACCAATTGTACATAATCCAGGAAAATGTCTCTTTGAAGTCGCAGTGTATACTAAGTAAGAAGTCATATAGAACTTGAGTGTGGTAGGTACCTTGGTGAGATATTTGTAAATGGAATCATTGATCTATTTACCCAAAAATATCTTCTTATTTTGCCTGATCACATGGATGTATTGATACATCCATTATAGAAGGTATTAGAGGTAGGAAGACCCTTCACTCTACTCAAAAGAGTTATCAAATAATTTACCTCTTCAATGAAGTCACATTGAAGAAGAGTTGTTGGCCATATTGCAATGGTAGGTCTTGGGGTTTTCATCTAGTTATCATTCATATTCTTTCTACACTTGTCAGAATTCCTATCAAAATAAGCTATGGTTGATTGCATTGCAATATCAGTATATCTCTTAACACTGGGACACTTAAAAACTTAATCAAAGAATTCCTAATCCAACCTGATTAATTTATTTTTGGCTTCATCCTTTACACTTCTATTAACTAGGTCGGAGTGACTTGCAACTGCCATTACGAACTCGGGATCTTAGGCAAGCATTGGAAAAGTAGCAACTAGATTGTCACAACCCTCCTTTATCACCTTTTTGATTTGAATACAAAACTCTATTATATTTCCTTGGATAAACTATTGAATGAATATTGTAAGGGAATAAAAATAATAAACCACACACACACATGGAAAATGCATATATATTTTAATTAGTTATTTAATTTCCCTCACCCAAATTAAGGCACATGTTGTAGGAGGAATAAGAAGCTTCTAGAGGCTTCTCCACCACCCTTGCATGTAACTCCTCCCACTAAGCCTAATCAATTTGCATGGAGGCCAAATTGGGAGAGAATCTCTTTTTTTTCAATTAAAAATTAGGTAGTGGTAAATTGAAATTTCTTTTATAAAAGAGGTACAAGTTTCAAAATGAGTGTTGGCTATTCCATAAGAAATTCTGCAAGTAAAATTTTCCTTTGTAGTCAAGATTTTGTTTTGGGAGGACTTCTCTTCAATTTGGAGGATCAAGGAAGACTCTACACCATTTTCAAGCACCCAGGTTCCTTCAAACTTAGCTTCGTGCATCTTATTCTTGTTGTAGATTAGATTTGATTAAATTATTTTATGAGAATGAAATTCATTGTGTCTTGATAAGAAATTAGTTTTCGGATTTTGATATGAAGTAGATTAAAATGTTTGATAAAAAAAAAGTAGACTAAATTGTTGATTTATTGTTTCAGATTCTTGATAAAAAAAAATTTAGTTTCAGATTTTGATAAGAAGTAGATTAAAATGTTTGATAAAAAGTAGATTAAATTGTTTGATTCATTGTATCAGATTCTTGATAAAAAAAAATTAGTGGAGTAAAATGTTTGATAAAAATTAGAATAAATTGTTGATTCATTGTTTCAGATTTTTGATAAAAATTAGTTTCAGATCCTTGATAAAAAAAAAAAGTAGATTAAATTGTTTGATAAGAATTAGATTCACTGTTTAAAAAAAAAAAAAAAAATTAGATCCAGATTAAATTGTTTTTCTTCTCTTATTAAATTTTAGATTGATTCTTGCTAAGTAGAACCATCTTTTCATCTCTCTGGTTATTGTTATCTGAATCTCATCCTCTAAAGAGATTTCATTGTGATTATCTCCTCTGTATCTGGTTATATAAATTCTCTGTAGAAAAGAAAAGAAATTATTTGAAAGAAAGGATAAATTTCACTATGATTTCTCTCTGTAATTATTTAATGATTATTCTTTTTATCCCTGTGAATATTTTCTCTATGACCATTCTAAACTCCCTCCTTGTGATTATTTTTTTTGAAACTCTCTGTGGATTGAACAAAGAGCTCACTGTAAATATCAGTTGAACAAATCCTCCTGAACTCTGGGAACAAAACAATTTTCTTGAGAAGTCTGGGAAATAACTCCCTCCCTGTGATGGCTGGATAAATCTCTCTCCCTCTCTCTCTGTGAATGATATAAAAAAAAAAACCTGTTTTCTGTAAGAGACAAAACCAAGAAAAAAACTCAATTATTTGCTCATTTTCCTTGTTCTTACCTTCTTAAATAAAATTATCTTTTGTAAAGAAATTTGAAACCATATATATATATATATATATATATATATATATATATATATATATATATATATATATATATATATATATATATATATAATCCCAATGTTAATATACAAATATTAATGCCACATTATCATTTACTGCATTTACTACCGCCTTCGGCACAGACCCCGAAAATAACCGAAAGTACGCAGAACAGCGTTACCGAAACTGGCAGGGTTAGTGGTACCCCCCACTACCCTGCGGTCACTGCAAGTGGCCGCAGGGGAGTGGAGGGGACCACGTGGCCCCGTCAACCCCTACGGGCCTGCACATGCAGGACCGCAGGGAGTGACGGGACCCGTGGTCCCCACCCCCTGGTTCTATAATTATAAATAAACCAAGGTTCGCTTAGAAGAATTTCGATGGAAGTTTTAAATTGTTTGTTTAAAAATTTAAGTTATTGTGTATCGTTTAAATTAAATCTAAATTAATTTTTTTTTTTTACATATATTTGTTTAGTTAAATTTATTTTCCTTAAAATTAGCAAGAGTTTGAATTCAATGTATTGTTTCAATTCCTTAGAGAATTATTGGATTATTTGATCCATGATTTTGGAGATAAGTAAGTCTCATTATTATTTGGCCACTCATGAGAAATTTGTAACCTTATAATTAATTAGTCTCGCGATAAGAGGAGACATTTCTGCATTTTGTATGTAAATGACGTTACTTTTGCATTGCATTATTATTATTTCGTATTCCTTATTTTCATGCAATTACTCATAAGTTCACAATTATCATTACCACGCCAATACATGTATTAATTCATTTAATTGTAGAATAATGATATTTCTCTTTTCTTTTTTTTTCAAATAGTATTTAAGGTTTAAATTATGTACATCCATTTCATAACTATATTTTTAAGCATGATGTTAGATTTGAAAACTAAACAAAGGAAGTGGAAAACCAAAACTAGCAGCGTTCGGTATATACGGTGCCTCTGGGTCACGCTTACGGGTAATGCCGTCGTGTTGAACTACTGCACTTAACGCCTAATAAAGCTGCATTAACGACGTCTGTGGCATCGTCCCTATAAATCGTCGGGGAGTAATAAGGGACATTTGGAAGTTAAAATCCGAGGGGCGGGTAATCCCCCTTGGATCGATAATTTAATAAGATAACTTTTAAATGAATTTCACATCCATTGAGATAAACCATAGTAAACCGCTCTTAGGGATGGTCAAGTCAAAAGCTCTCATGAAATCGATTTCTTTTTTTTGGAGGGATATTGGCGTTTTGCAATTGGGTGACGTTCATGATAAGTATTAGGATCTAGTTATTTTCTTTTTAGGCCACAAGCAATAGGCCATCTTGAGCCTTCGCTTAAGTGCTACCATCGTGGGTAGCAACCGCAGAGAAACTGTCTGGGACACTGACCCTAGAAAGGGTTGCGTACCCACAAATCAGTTTACATCAAACCATAGATTAGAAAATAGAACTACATACTTTACGCCTTGATCCCGTGCCGAAGCGGGTATGTAGGCAGTCTTGGGACGGAGTTGTCCCTCGTACTCAGGCGTTCGCGGGTGGGGTCTAGGCTTGGTTGAGTAAGAATCCTAAATGAAAAATAAGATAATCAATTTAATTCAATGCATACTCGGAAGGAATCCCGTATGGATTCGCTTGACTTCCCGAGGCTTTAAGCCAAATTCCGAGGCGGAATTCAAGCTTGTGTTATTTTTTAATTACTCCTAAGGACGGCGACCTCGGTGCATTCTTGTTAGAATAATGTAGTACTTAGTGAGTGGCTCAGGACCCGAATGGTCCCGATGAGTCTAAGTCTCTGGCCAGAGCATCTCCTATCCCGTTTGGATGGATGCCTACCCCGTATGGGTGGATGCCTATCCCGTATTGGATAGATGGAATTTACGTCCCGTATGGACAATTGCCTAACCCGTATGGTTAGAAGCTCATCCCGAATGGATGAATGCCTAATCCAAATTGGATGGATGCCCAGAGTATGCAATTGAATAAAACATAATAAAGAAAAAAAAAAATATACTCAATTTTTGTTGAATCAATTTTGGTGGGTTATTTTGTGAAATAGGAAATGAAGATGGGTTATTACATAGATGAATTCCACTATTAATAACAACTTCCATGTCACGATATGAAGGTGGTTTCTCAATTATTTTAAGAAACTTGGCTAGGTCAACATGACCTATCTTTGTATCTCTCATTTAATCAATGTTTGAACTGACTGAAGAAGGAGGAAAGACCAGATGAGGATCTTTCTCTTATCCTTTCTAAGGATCCAATTTTCCTTTGTGAGTTGTGTTTGCTTATGATTTTATTTCAATCCTTGTGTGAAGTTGTTTGTTTGTTCAAAGATTCCCTCTTATGCAAGAGGTGTGTATCCTTTACTACAACCTCTTTTTCACTCGGCAATGTATATCTATTATAAACTTACCCCTCACATTGGGTCAAAAGTGTGTCATCCTTCATCAAGAATCCTTTCACCTAGCAATAGGGGGAGGTTATGCATTCTTGTTCTCCTTCCTTTATTTTGGTAGAAGATGTTATGTTTATTCAAGAAAATCCTCTTGAAATTAGATGCATTTTGAGAAAAGATCCCTTCTCCTCCAAGGATCCCTTTATACTTGTTGCAAGATATCTTTTTTTCAACTATCTTATCCTTGCTTGTAAGAGTACTTCCTCTATAGGTTGGATTTATGAGCATCGTTTCCTAAAGGATATCTCCTTAGTGTTGAAAGTGGGTATCATTGTTTCTAGCCTCCTTAAGACATCAACATAGGGATATGTTGATATATTAATGGGGAGGCATGCCTATCACCCTCTTTTTACTATATTGTACTATATTTTTTTGCATCTCTTAAATAGGGTGTTCATTCTCAAAACCAGAGAAAATAAACTCTTACACAAGATGCTTCATGCTCGAAACCAAATGCAACATTGATATATGTCTTAGATGAGATGCACGTTCTTGAAACCAAATAAAACAAACTCTTACACAGGATGTCCTTGAAACTAGGCATATATTTATCTTATATGATGTTACACATTCTCAAAACCTAGGCAAACAAACTCTTATATGAGATGTTCCTGAAACCAAACATTCACCCCTTGGCATTTGTAGTTTCATTAAATGTCTTATATAGGTTGAAGCATGCTAAAAAGAAGAGAAAACAAACTCTTATATGAGGTGCTATACACTTGAAACTAGACATCACTTGCACACATGGACGAGGATGAGTGGAACTGCATAACACGGATAGACTATTCCTACTCTCCTCCCCAACATGGATCACCTAGAAAAACACATCTAGAATGTGTATCCATGTCCTCTCTCATTCTTCTTCCCATGGATCCCCAAGAAAAACACATCTAGAATGTGTATCCATGCTTTTGTCTTCTCTTCTCATGAACTCATAGCTTTTCTATTTGTAGTTCATGGATGATCCAATCTCTTGCTCTTTTATGTGATCACTTGCATTCTTGAGATAGCATTTTTTAAGAATGATATTACTGGTTGAGAAATTTTGATATCGAGGTCTCTTTGGCTAGTTGACTTGAGGTCTTGTTTTCTGTCTTAGTTTTTGTGTCTTTTTCCTCTTGTCTTTGTTTACATTTTTGTTTTTGTTTTGTTTTGTGTGCCCTTACATGCATCTATGTGAGTTAAGATCCTAAGATTAGGAGCTTAGTTCCTCGAAATTAGTGATGTCTTTTAGTTCTTGTGATTATGCTCCTAATTTCTCCTCTCTTTCATCTCTTTTGTCTACTTTACCATGAGTATTTGCAAAGGCTCATACTCCTATTAAAGTTGGGGAAAAATGTAGCATCATAAATTATCACCGAGCCAACTTACACCTCATGTTTGTGCCCCTACTTTAATGTGTCTCCTCCTCATCTCCTATCTAGGTCCATTCAATGCCATGTACACCTACCAACTAATTTCCTAGAGGGATGTCCTTCTCCCTAGGGCTAAAGTATGGTCCTTGACTAAAGAGGAATAGGGTGTTAGTGCCCTGGTCCAAGGACTAAAGCACTCAACGCCCTGGTCCCCCTTAGTGAAGCCCTATTATGAATTGTGAGATGGGACTTATCTCTCCTATGGGAAATGAAATTTGTGGCTCTACATGACTGTTGGAGGTCAACCTAATTGGTAACTGACCTCAATACCCCTATATAAAGATATTTGATCAACCTAATTTCATCCAAGCATTCTAATTCGCCATCTCTAAGCAATCAAGCATTCTTGCATCCATGAAGCATTCATTATCAAGCATTTTCAAAGGTCTTCAAGGCTGCATATTCTTCATTCATCCATTGTGGAGCAAAATTACATCATTCATATGCAAGCATGTGTATGTGATTAGGGTTTTATCATGTTCATGCCATTTCATACAACATATGTGATTACATTCAAGAAGCAAAGCATCATCATCAACAATTGCATATCTGAGGCATATCTTTCCATTATTTATTTCAGTATTTGCAATATTTCATTCACGGTTAATTCTTAAATTGGGGTTTGACTTAGGCAAACCCCTATTCCTGACCATTTTCCCCTTCTTTTTTGTGTGTAGGAAATAGGTACGAAGCTTCAATTCTCAAGATTGGCTTTATTCATAGAGACGAACAAGATCGCCTTTGGATGACAAAAGGTGTGGAGGACCAAAGCAATGGTCATTTTGGTCCTGACAAATCAGGAGCTCCTTCTGGGGATATATCTGAATATTATTATATTACTCAAATCCAGGTTCATGGCTCCATTTGATGATCGTATCTCACTGTTCATACATAATCTCTTCAATTTCAATGCATTTGCCCTAATTTCATCATTTCAACTTAAAAGATGATATCAATCCTAATTCCAATGAATCTAATAGGAATTACCAACCCTATCCTTGTTGATTTGAGGCTAGATCTATTAGGTTCGCTCCTCTTTAATGTAATGATCCCTAAGCCTAAATATTAGTGTTCTTCTTACATCTAATGGTGGAAACCCTTATGTTTTCACCATTACAACAACTTTGCCTTTTGGGGGGGGGGGGTTGTGACCCCATGAGGGAGACACAACTTCCCCTTGGGGGCTATGTGACCCCTTAAGGGAACCACACCATCCCTTTTAGGGGGGTTGTGACCCCTTAAGGGAGCCACAACTTCTCCTTGCAAGGTTGTGACCCCTTGAGGGAGCCACAGTCTCCCTTAGGGTTGTGCCCCTTAATTTTATTTTTTATTTTTTTATATTGTTTTGCTTGTAAAATATAATTTTGTTATTATTATATGTTTTTTCTTTCAACCAAAATTGGTCTACTCAATTAGGTAGAAACATTTATATATTTTTTATCTATATAATGAAGAACTATTTTTTTTCCTTGTTCATATTTTCTTTAATAACTGGTCTAATAAATAAGTCTACTAAACCAATGGAAATAGATTTCCCTCAACAAATCCATCAATGGAAATAAATTTTAAACACATAATTGGTATTAAATTAATTTTTCCCCTACAACTCCAAACTCCAAAGGGTTATTTTCATCCATGAATATTATAAAAAGGAAGTAAATAGGAAATGTTTTCCACAACATATTTTAATCTTCACAATGAGACATTCAAGTTTTATATAATCCCAACACTATTGTCATCAACATAGAATTATTTAATTCACAACTAAATATTAGATTTATTATCTCAAACCAAAACTAATTTATTTCTTTTGGACATCACATATCATATGCAATATTCAGCATTTCATCATACACTAAGAAAATCATAATTTTTTTTCCTTTATTCTCTTTCAACAAAAGGTAGAAATTCTTTTGCACAATAGTGAATTCAGTTAAATAAGAACTAATTATACAAATATTTACATAATCAATCTCCTTCGAGTACAACATATTTTACATCCAACTTATGAATGCACACACAAATTCTTCAAAAGTGACAATCATAAAAACTCCACCAAACCAACATGGCATGAAACTCTTACAACCATAACCTACAATACAACAACAAAGCCTAATTGAGACAATGGAGAGCTCACCTCCCAACAATAGGGATAATTAATAGCCCACCCCCAAGCTAGGGGTTGAGTCTCTACTTTGGGTTACACCCATACCAACACAATCACCACATTAATCAAGATTCAACCAAAACACATTTACTACCATGAGCATACATATAATACTCACATTAAGCCCGCATTCATTCAAATTCATGTCACAAGTTCATTAAATCACACCCACACAAGGAGAGTATTTCTCTACCCTCCAAAGGGTGTAGGGGAACCTCTTGAGGTATCATATTAAGATAAATACTCATAAAATCTCCATTACAATTCTCAAATCTTATCTCAAGTATATGCATATAATAAATTGAATTTCACATAATAATAAGATGGTATTCATACCACATAAAATAATACCATGGGTACTCATACCCCTTTAGTAACATTATCATAATAGAATGATGGTCTTGAGTACTCATACCCCATCAAGTCACATTCACATAACAAAATGGTGGTATTTTAACCACATAGAAATATCATGGGTACTCATACCCCTTCCAAGAGTGTCACACCCTACCCTTAGAAAACCCAAGGAGATCCTTTTTATTTCCTCCATGGAAATATTTGTTTTTTCCTCAAAACAAACAAATCAATTCAATCAAGCAAACATATTTGAGAAATGACACATTCACAAAATACATGTACAAATCACCCAAATTCCCACCAACACTCATACAACCACACAAATAACCAAATATAAGCAATAGATTGAAGATCCAATATATACAATAGATTGAAATTCATGTGCAATAATAAATGGGAGAAATAGACTCACCTTAATCAATAGGTCTTCTTCAACTTTCCCAAATCCTTCTCCATCCACACCTTCTCTCCCTTTCTTCCTTCTATAATCTTTGATTTTTCCCAAAACTTTGAAAAGAAAAATGGCCTAGAAAGTCCCCACAATACATCCACATCTAATTTTATGGCCAAGGGGTTTGAGTATAAGGATGCATGAGATGAGTTCAAGTGGCCACTCCTCATTCCATCCATCCACTCCCTAAAATGATACCACCTTTCTACATCCACCTACCCATCCTCTTTCACCTTATCTCTCAACCAATTCTCTGCCACCTCTTGGGAGGCAAGAGGTTGAGAGAGGAATATTATCCTCTCTAACAACCTCTCCAAATTCGTGCAAGACTTTTATCTAAATTTAAAATGGGTAAAATTAATAATTCTACAATATAGCACCTTAAAAATACCCCCAAATCTATACTATACCCCTAGGGACTTTTATTTATTTATCTAGGGGTCTTAATGGGTCAAATAAAGATGTATTTAACACAAATTGTAATTAAGATAAATTACCACAAGCTACCACTTGAAAAAACTTTATGAACTTTAAGTGTTCCAAAATAATTTAATATTATAACATAGTAACACCATGCAACAACATGCTCAAACTCACATATATGAAATAAACACAATTACAAGAATAACAATTGATCCAATCTCCTCCATATGTTAGAGGATCAACCATATTGAGGAACCATAATGAGGAGTAGGAGCTCAACCCCGATTTCCCATTGGCATGCATCTGCACACTTGTAGAAGGCATCAATAATGCATCCATGAATCATATAGTCATAACATAAGATAATAATATGAATTTCATCAAATAAATTAAATCTAAGAAACAATAAACACAAATTATCATTACCCATTGAATCAACTTTAACCATATGAATATGCATCATAAAGCATCATCAAAAGACACTAACATGACCACCATGAGCAACTAAATAATGTCATCCTCATAAACTAATATCCTAAATTATCATTGTAATAAAATTACCATAATTGAACTCCCAAATAGAGTATATATAACTTGGTTATAACATCTCATCAGTAAGTGTAATTCACCTATGATATACAACATAAATGGTCACACAAATATCATATGATTTCAAACATTGGGCAATGTAACACATAGGCTATGAATGAAGAAGAATGATCCACAATCACAAATCACACTAACCCAATCTCATCTAACCAAAATATCTCATAATCAAATAATCTCAATGCCATACACTATATGTTTGAAACATCTATATATAAAATCTAATCAACATAGAACTAGTTTATCAGGGTTACAATAGGGGTGGCATCACATCCTCTGCCCCTTAGCTCCAACTTCCTCCTAGAAGTTGTTGTAATTCTAAAGTTAGAATATTTATTAATGCACAATGTACCTAAGAAATATAAAAAGGATCATATACAATATAGAATTAAGGCACTCATGACACCATCAAGGGTATGCACCCTGATCTCCTTTCTAATAACACCAAATCAACAAAACTAGAAGCGCAACTTGGCTTTCTTTTCCTTTAAAGGAAAAATATCTAAACTCTAGTTTTCTCACGTCAACACCTCCAACCTCTATATCCCACTTGAGATGGTGACAAAATTGAACATACCTGCATTTATTAGACTCGTGAATTCTATATTAATTTTATAACTTCTCTCTTCTAATCAATCACTTAGGTACAATTTCTTCATTAAATGAGGGCAATAATAACTCATATAGAAATGTATAGGTTAATATCATAAATAGGAAATGCTAACTTATATACTCACTTAGAAGTAATTTAATCACATCAATTCCTCTATAGGGCTACTCCCTTATAAAACCTTGATTGAGATCTCTTTAGTTTCAATATAACACACATATCACATCACATAAAATATACTAACAGTTCGTAAAATAAAAAGGTCTCAACCAACAATGCCACAAAATTGAAAAGTGTATATCAACATAATCCAAAATCACAACAAAATTTGGTAGATAACCATAAAAATTCAATATCAACAAGTTAAATCAACAAATTCATTCAATCAATATAAAAGATAGGATTATCGAGGCAAAGGACTGCTCAAAATTCATGGCAATTGCCCAAACTATTAAATTTAAACTATTGTTGGTAGCTTTAAAAATCAAATAGATAAAACAAGAATAATTTAAACTACAAAAATTTCATACACATTAACAAACTATGTGACTTCTCCTAAGTCACTGAAGGAGAGAAGAGGAATTGTTGCATTTCACCATACTTGCATTTTACCCAAACTACCCTTCTTATATTACCTCCTTATAACTAAATCATTTCATAACTATGATAATCCATCTATTGTATGAAAACAAGGACTATTTCTTGTAACATAACGAATACTTGGTGCAAGGCACCACTCGAAATATAGGTCAAACATAATTCCCATTCCTTAAACAAGTTTTATGAGCCATGGTCTTATGAGCTCCTTCTTCTACATTCCAATTTACTAGGTTCCTTCCTCTTTGGACTTGTATATCATAACCACACCATCTATATAGTAAGCATCCCTAACTATGGTTATATCCCTTCAACTCTCCTTTTAACAACAAAATAGTATCGGCTTGGGGTTAAATACTATGCCATTTATCCCATGTTAAGAGAAAAACAAAGGAGGGTTAGCTATTCCTTTATCCAAACACCACTAATCTAATCACAAGATTCCTAATCTATGTGAAGAAATAAATTTTATGTTATTCACAATCTTTAAGTTAAAGGGCACACACAATTTATAGGGAGACATAATTGTGTCACCAAGGATTCATCATATACATCCATCCCTTCCACACTACTCAATTTTCTCATATTAAAACTCAAATCTAGACAAAAATATTACTTCAACTTATATTTATGTATTCTAAATATTATGCTCAAACAAATTTTTCAATGTTACTGGTGCAAGGGCACCATGGTCACCTTTGAGTCCATGTTGCTCCTAGGAATCTAAATTTGAGTTTTATGTTTATTCATATGTAATAATCCTTTAGGACCATTTTTTGATGTGTTTGGGTCGTGTAGGGTCCATTGGTCTAGTTTTGTCCATATTGTAAAAGATGCAATGTTGTATTATGTCTTTATGGTGTATTTGGAAGACCAACAGTCACTAGTTTAAAAATTGGTTATGGATCATTGGTTTCCAAGTTGTTTGGATGCCAAAAATATATATTTCTACCTCTCAGACTCGAGGCAGATGTTGTTGGTTTGATTTGTGAAGAGAAGCAATAAAATAAAGTTCAGTTTCCTGCACTTTTCTATTTTCTTTCCTATTAAAGTGTTTAGTACTTCTCTATATAGAAAAATTGCACTCTCAAAATATATTAATTTTAAATTTCTCTAATTTCCCTTTCATTTGGCACCAGTCTCATCATTTTTTATAAAGTTTGGAGCATTTTATACATGGTTTTTTGAAAATAGTCCAGAAACCCTAGTTCCAAGGGTTTGAAGAGGAAAGTATGAATAAATCTCCATTCCATCATTGAAAAATTGCCCAAAATGGTGGAATGGATGGGCAAGGGGTACTCCAGTTGGGTTTTGAAGCATTTTTGCAAGAAGTGAAGTTTGGAGCACTTTTGAAGAAAAATTAGCCTAACATCTCTATGTGTTAGGAAAAGTGAGCATAGGTATAAGTGAGGGTTTTTTGTTTAAAAATTGGAAAGTGCAATTTGTGAAGTTGAGTTTTGAAGTTTGGCCTTTGAATTGTTGGTACTTGCTTTGGAAAAGTGGCCTAATTAGGCCTAATTGCCACAATACTAGTAAAAAATAGAGGGGTACTTTCTAAAACAACCCCTAGATCCAAGTTTATATGTTATAGATGAGCCAAAAGGGTATTCATATTCCATTTTTCCTTCCTGAAACCATCCATATAAAAAGATAAGCAGGAAAAACCCTCTGGGTAGGGATTCTAGGAATTTAGCCTAGGTATGAAGCAACCCACCATGAAAATTGCTAGAAGTCTATACCGTTGCATGGAAGGTGTTTGTCCCGATTCCCTAAGATGTTTTAGAAGTTTTCACTTGAGGTATTGAATTAGTTGGAATCCTGCACCAAGATTATGTCAAACCGGCCTATTGTCAAGAAGCATAGTGAAGACATATGTGAGTTGGGAGAAAGGTCTCCACTTTGTAAGCTTATGTGACTTTGTAGGTGATTGATTCAATTTATTTGTGAAGTGGTTGACCTACTTTGCATCAATTACTATTCATATCACCTTAGGCTCATATAAAACTATACCACTAGAAAAATTAGTTTGTTAAATATTTGGAACCAAGGTGGTAATTTAATTTACTTGCTATGGGTACCAAGGTTAAATATCATAATTAAAAATTTAACACATATTGGCACCCTAATTATCTTCCACCCTTACCACAAGGAATCTCCTAATTCAACCAAAACTAGATAACTCTTCACTAGTTTTATAGAATATCAATTAAATTTTTCTAAGGAGTGATCACTTTAACCTTATTCTACAACCCTTTCTCTAGTTACAACCGAAGAAAATAAACATCTCTTAGTATTTTCCCTAAGATATAGCCAATAACATCATCTAATAGAAATATTTGTATTGAGGGAAGAAATACAACCATAATGGTTCATTACTCTAATGCTTATGCTTATCATCATTTTTCTAAGTTCTATTACACTACTCAACCATGATTTGGTTGATAAAATTATATAGATGCACAAATATAACTTAACACTATATGAATCGTATACATTTTACTTAGGTAAATAGCACACCCCTATATTATAACCTTGAGGAAAATGTGACACATTCCCTTCTTTAAACGATCCTAATGGATTATTCGCTCCATTTCAAGCTAATAGGTAGTAGCCATAGTACAATTCTTAATGACACCATAAGAAGATGATAATCTCATTATTTAAGGGCCAATACCATAAGCCTATCTATATCTTAAATCATACCAAGTTTTCCTTACTTAGACAATTATACTAATAGCTTATTGTAATGATATACTCATATTAGTGAGAACCCAAATTATAACCTTTTTTTTTATAACACATCCCTATACAATGATCATAATACATGCTATCAAGAAATACCATTATACCATTTGAATAAAATTACTAAATCAAATGTTGTGTTGCCCTATTTGGGGATTTTTAAATAACTTGGTGATAATTATATATACATATCTTGTGATTGATTGGTATGTTCATAGTTAACAAAATTTGGGTAATGTAGATCATCGTACTATAAGGAGAAATCGACAAGGATTTACCTTTATGGATTTCTTGGCACAAGTGAGACTTAAGTTTTACTTTAAAACAACTTGAAATTAAATGAGATGTTCTTTCTATGGTCCACAACATATAGATTCACAAAACACAATACTATACACACAAAATACTCCAAGGAAGGAAAAATGGTAGCCTACCCCGAGGTCAAGAACTACTAGTACACCCTCTAATGTATAGGATAAGAGCCTTGAAAGACTTTATGAGGCTAGAATACATACAAGGAAAAGGACTTAAGATCCTTAGCAACTAAAATACTTCCTTCTAATTGCCTACAATCTCTTAATAGCTAAAGCTTGTGTTTTAGGGTCAACAATCACAATTCATTAGCTACTAGAAAACCAACATAAGTGTTTTCCAACTTCTACTTCCCTCTTGTTCCCTCATCCAACCCCACATTAGTTTTACTTAACAGCAAATGGTCTAGTAGATACAATAAATGGATTTATAACATCATATTTTACAAGAGGGGGTGAACCTGGTAGGAGATTTTTTAAGGTTCCTTAAGCTTCTACATAGTGGCACGCTAGGCACCATAACTTGTATTAGGACTATTAGGTCCTTAAATGGAAATAACAAAACTACTCATACTTATCAACTTTACAAAGAACTAGCTACACCCAAACTACAACTATTCACAATAATAAAATGTGAGGAGTAACCTATATGCATACACTTACAACCCAAGGTTAAGAGTTTTGATATAAGAATCGATTATTGAGATAATGAATATTTTAATTTAGGTACCCATGAATCCGTTCAAAAGTTACTACATCGACATGCAAATTCTATGATTTGTTGACAAAGTGTAACTTATGGTGATCACTATTTATATCGCTAAGACACCTCTCAACAAAAGTTGTAGTCACTCCATTTGGGTAGGGTGCACTTGACTAGCTTGATTTCCTCATAAGAGAATACTACCAAGGTCAAAGGACTAATTTCCACTACTCTAAGAGGTAGACTGCTAGACCAATAGTAGTAGCCAAGACAATTAATGCAAATTATGTTGTCAACAAAATATTCTATTAAATGTCGTAATTCCTAAGGGAAGGTATTAAGGTAACTTAGCTTAAACCACAATGATGTACTTTGAAAATGTCTTACAAATAATAATAATCACTAAAATAACATATACTCTAACAACCTCCATTAATAAGGAATCGACACAAATTATTTTTTGTAAGAGGTAGACCCAACTAGCTTAGTGTTGAAACCTCACTTTGATACTTGTAATGGTGAAAAATTAGGGTTTCCACTGTTAGAGGGAGAAAACCACTAATTTTTACTTGGGATAACCATAAAATTCAAAAGTCAAAGAGGTTAAACTTAACTAGAGGGCTTTGAGTAGTAAGTTGGAAGCTATGCCCACCTCTACTAGTTAGGATAAACAAAATGGTGACAGTCAGTGGACTGGGGATGAGAAATTTTTTGCTGTGGATTGTATCAATAGAGTTGTTGCAAGTATTGATTAGAAGAAGAAGTATTTTTAAGATAGATTCACCCATGTTGAGGAGAATTACAAGAAAATTCAGGCCACCCTCATTACCATTATGTCCAACAACCATATATTTGTCAAGCAAATGGTTGATGCTATGAATATTATGGTGAATAATCTTGACAGTGTTCAATAGGACAAAATGCTGATCAATTTGGATGATGATAAAGACAAAACTTGGGGGGATTATGGCCTCTATAGGAGGACTAGGGGGAATTTGAAAAAGAAAGCTACCACCCAAAGTGTGGACTACAAGGAGTTGAGGTCTATTTCTAATAATATGAGTCTCCTGGAGGCTAAGGTAGCTAAGACCCTTAAGAGCCTAATGTAGGTTATGTTCTTTGTTTCTCTAGTGTTGTCTCTTTTTTGTTGTTGATCGGTGGTTCATTGCTGGTTTTTGGTTGCTCAACTAGTTTTTTGTTGGTTCTTTGGTTGCCATATGTATTGTTCTTTCCTCTGTAGCCTATTTTGTTTTGGATTTTGTTTTGATTCTGTTGGTTGAAAATTTTGTGCACTTGGGGAAATATACAAAATTGTGGCTTCAACCACAGTGTGTGAGTAAAACTCTCCTAATTAAGGGAAGGCTCCCCCTATCTACATACTAAACTAATCTAATATGAGTGGGACAACAGTCTTTCTTCTTCTTTCAAGAAAAACTATACTCTTTTCTCTTCACAGAAAAGTAGTAGCAATTGGAAATAAATAACAGCAAATACAGAAATGAGACTTCTTTGTAGGATTTTTGGAACATAAATGGAAGCAAAGTTTCCATGAAGGCACAAAGACCTCTGTCACTTCCCCGGGATGGGAAAATAGAAAGAAAGCTCACAGTCTTCAACTATTTATTCTCCTATCAACCTTTTTAGATGATTTTCTGCTAACTAAGCACAATATGTAGCAGCTCAAAGTCTAACTACATGATGCCCTTCAACTCACATGCACAAGTCTTAAAAATAGAAGTAGCACAAAGTCTACAAGCTATCTTCACTAGTTTCAGATATGATAAGCAACTCAAAGTCTAGAAGACCAAAACTAAAAACCAAACATATAACTCTAAATACAATTAGCAGCTCAAAGTCTGCAAGATTGAATGTAAATCCCTCTTTCACAATAGAACAAAACTCACAATCAACTCTAGAAAATGTCGTCACATAACAACTTGAATTGGCACAAATTCTCAACACAACTTGCCTCTTTTATTGAAAGCAATCTGATTTACATCTAAACTCAAAGTCTTAGAGTGCATATACAAACTGGCAGAATTTTGTTGCATTGCAAAAAAGATCCCTATTTACAAATGAGGGTCTTCCTTATATAGGAAAATATTAGAGAAAAATGTGGGCACAGTTGACTAATTCAACTGCATAGTCCCACTTGACTACAACTTCAATAGAAAGAAAATATGCAGCTGCGAGAAAACTTGCAGCATCTAACAATGCAACTACATGAAAAGAAAGTGTCAAAAAGAGGACACTTTATTCATCTTTCTCCTCATTGGATTTCTGAAATTCTTCAAACTGAGCTAAAGCAACTTGCATCTTAGCTTTGTATAGCGCCATATCATCAATCTCATCAGCGCATCTTCTTTTATTTGTCGATTTGCTGGGAGAGGGCTTGGACATTTCAACATGGATCATCAGTGTTTTGAAAATGATCACCATCGGACCAACAAATTTCATCAATCAGAACAAGAAACAGGAGTCAGAAATGACTTAGGAGACAAAAAGGGAAAAAACTTGCAGGTCGTACTTTAAAGTCCGATCTACAAGGGAAAAACTTGACAAGCAACTACATGTCAGACTTTAAAGTCCAATCTGCAACCTGGGAAGGAAACTTAAAATTTGCACATCGGACTTTAAAGTTCGATGTGCCAGGAAAATCAATCAAAGATTGCATATCGGACTTTAAAGTCCGATATGCGAGAAGGGCAAAACTTAACTTGCAAGTCGGGAAAAATTCCCCGACCTGCATATGAGCAGACTTGCAGGTCAGGAAAAATTCTCTGACCTGCACTTAGACCTGCAGGTCGGGAAAAATTCCCCGACCTGCATATAGACTGGCAGGTCGGGAAAAATTCCTCAACCTGCATATGGATCAGCAGGTTGGGAAAAATTCTCCAACCTGCACATGAGTTGGCAGGTCGGGAAAAATTCTTCGACTTGCAAATGGATCGGCAGGTTGGGAAAAATTCTCTGACTTGCATATGGATCGGCAAGTCGGGAAAAATTCTTCGACTTGCAAATGGATCGGCAGGTCGGGAAAAATTCTTTGACCTACATATGGATCGGCAGGTCAGGAAAAATTCTCGACCTACATATGAATCAGCAGGTTGGGAAAAATTCCCCGACCTGCATATGGATTGACAGGTTGGGAAAAATTGTCCGACCTACACATGGATCGGCAAGTCGAGAAAAATTCTCCGACCTGCACATGGATCAATAGGTTGGGAAAAATTCACCGACCTGCACATAAAGGCATACTTGCAGGTTGGGAAAAATTCCCCAACCTGCATTACTTGGTAGACCAAAACTGCACTTCAATTTTTAAAACCCGACATGCAGGAAAACACAAGAAACACTACATTTCGGGTTTTAAAACCCAAAGTGTAGACAAAAGGTAAAATAAAAGATGAAGGCAAAACCATGAAAATGACAAAAATAAAGATGCAAACTGACATGACTTATGAGGGAAGTCGACCGACCTTGGAGGACGTAGGCTACGAAATGGACAAGTTTCGTAGGGGCTGTACCATGATTGTAGTTGCATTGAAATCGACGACAACAGATTCTAATCCTTTTAGAATCTTCTTTGTAAAGGGTTCCAGGGCCCCTCCAAAACCTGTTTTTGCCTTAATCGCACATCAACGAGGATTAAGACTGAATACTGATTAAATTGATTGATTTGGGGTCCTCTTTTGTAATTTCTAAATTTAGATAAAGTGTTGGAAATGAAGGTAAAAATATGAAAAAAAATGAGTTACAAATGTGGGATTGAGCTATGCACCTGGATCTGAGAAATGTACGTAGACTCGGATTTGATCCCCAAAAGAGCACCTAAAATGTCAAGACCGTGGTGGTGGTTGTCATGGTCCTCCAAACTTTTGGGGATTGATTAATCACTATAAATAAAACTTATCCTGAAGATTGCAGCTCTGTACCTATTTCCTACACACAAAAAGAAAGTAAAATAGGTTGGGAATAGGGGTTTCCCTAAGTCAAACCCCGGTTGAGGAATAAACCTTGAATCAAATATTGCAAATAGTGAAATGAATAATTAAAATATATACCTCAAATCTACAATGATTGATAATGATGCTTTGCTTCTTGAATGTAATCACATGTGTTGTATGAAATGGCATGAACATGACAAAACCCTGATCACACACACACACATGCTTGCATAGGAATGATGTAAAGTTTCTCCACAATAGATGAATGAAGAATATGAAGCTTTGAAGACCTCTAAGAATGCTTCAGTACTTGAATTCTTGATTGCTTGTGCTCTAATTTCACCTTCTTCTTAATGTATATCCAAATGAGAGGGGAAAGCCTCCTTATATACTTGCCCATCGCGAATTCATGTTAATTTTTTGACATAGGCTGACACAGAGAAAAGTTTCTTGCTGAAATTTGAGATGGGGTAAAGGGTTTAAAATAGAAACCAATTAGGGAGGACCATGGCATGGCACCATGGTTCTAGGGAGGACCAAGACGTCACACCTTGTTCCTACCCTAATATGGGGCTAGGATAAAGAGGCAATGCAAGGTAAAATGTGATATTAAGGCCATATTTGCATGATGCAAGCATAAATGGGTCCTAGTCAAGCATAGGGATGTGAACACTAAGGTGAGGGCCCCAAATATGGTCTAAATTATAAGGGGGTACAATTTAGGATGCTATATTTAGCCCACACTTTAGTGGGAGTATCAGTAAAGTAGATGAAAGAGATACAAAGAAGAGGAGGAATGTGGAGCAAGATCACGAGTATAAGACAACACTAATTTTGAGGAATCAAGCTCCCAATATTACGATCTTTATGCAAGGTCACACACCAAAACAAGACAAAAAAGACAAAGGCAAAAAGACACACAACAAAAGTTATAGACCAAAAATGAGACCTCAAGTCAACTAGGTGAAGAGACCTTGATATCAAAATGTCTCAACCACTAATATCATTCTTGAAAAATGTCATCTCAAGAGAACAAATGATCACATAAAAGAGAAAAGCACACATCATCCATGAACTATCAATAGCAAAGCTATGAGTTCATGAGAAGAAAGAAAGAGAGAACACAAATACATGCTAGATGTGCTTTTCCAAGTGATCCATGAGAAGAATAATGAGAAAGGACATAGATACCTCGCCCATAGATGTTTTTTCTAGGTGATCCATGTTGGGAAGGAGAGTAAGAATAGTCCAGCCATGTTCCACTAGTTCCAATCATCCTCATACGTGTGTGCAAGTGATGTATGGTTTCAAGTATATAACACCTTGTATAAGAGTTTGTTTCCTCTAGTTTTGAGTGTGCATCAACTGCTTAAGACATGTAATGTAAATGCAAATGCCAAGGGACGATATGTAAATGCCAAGGGGTGAATAATAGATACATTCATGTTTTTGAGGACATCACATGTAAGAGTTTGTTTTCTCCGCTTTTGGGAATTTATACCCCTTTCTAAGACATATATCAATGATACATCTAGTTTTGGGCATGAATCATCTTGTATAAGAGTTTGTTTCCTTTAGTTTTGAGAATGAACACCCCATTTAAGGCATGCAAAAAGTGATATGCAAAAATATGGTACAATATGGTACAAAGGGAGCAATATGGGTGCCCCCCTTAAGATGTCAACATAACCCTATGTTGATGTCTTAAGGAATATTAGAGACAAGGATACCTAGCCTTCAACACCAAGGAGATATTCCCAAAGCAGTAATGGTCATCAAGTTAAAAGAGGGAGTTATCTTCAAGTAAGGATAAGATAGTTGGAAAAAGAGATTTCTTGCAACAAGTGCAAAGAGGATCCTTGGAGGAGAAGCAATATTTTCTCAAAAGACATCTACCTCCAAGAGGAGTTTCTTGAACAAACATAATATCTTCTACCAAAAGAATGGAAGGAGAACAAGAATGCATATCTTTCTCCTATTGCTAAGTGAAAGAGATTCTTGATGAAGGATGACATACTTTTGACCCAATGAGAGGGTGGTAAGTTTATAATAGATATACATTGTCAAGTGAAGAAGAGATTGTAGCCAAGGACATGCACCTCTTGCATAAGAGATAATCCTTGAACAAATAACAACTTCACACAAGGAATGACATCAAATCATAAGCAAACACTGCTCAACAAAGGAAAATTGCATCCTTATAAAAATGTGTGTGTGTGTGTGTGTGTGTGTGTGTGTGTGTGAGAGAGAGAGAGAGAGAGAGAGAGTGAGTGAGTGTGTGTGTGTGTGTGTGTGTGTGTGTGTGTGTGAGAGAGAGAGAGAGAGAGAGAGAGAGAGAGAGAGAGAGAATTGCCCCCCAAGTGTAATGAAAATGAGAAGAATTACACAACCTCTAAGGGGGATTAAACATAAACAAATGCACAAACTACCCACATGAATAAATATCCAAGGTAAGAAAAGACATTAGGATATGTAAAATGCAACTCTAAAGAAGTGGTAATATTCAAAGAAAGAGAGAGAAAGAAACAAGATCACAGATTTCCCTAAGGAGGGATTAGTCATAAGAGACATAGCATCTCATGCAAGAAAGGGTATCAACACATGAAAAATGAAACACCTAAAGGGAATAGTGATACTTTACATAGAAAGAGAGAAAGGGAAAAAACCATCCTTTCCCCACAAGCAAGAAGACAATGATAGATTAAGGGGAAGAATCACACATTTCCTTAGGAGACATTGTTTGTACAAGACATACCATTTCAAATAATATTTCCTAACAAGGGATACATGTGCACCCACATGAAGGATAACTCTATGCAAGAAAGGACATCAAGTGATGTAAAATGCAATCTCAAAAGGGAATGGTGAAACTTTAAAGATAATAGATAGGATAGAGGTAAGGAGACTCATTTTGCTACCTTGAGATGTTTGAAATTCAAAAATAACCACCACTACTAACAAAGAGCCCCCAATTAAGTTAACTACTTGTTTCATAGGGTGAGGAGAAACATAAGCGTGAAAGGAGTGCTAAGGCACTACCTTTTCACCAAGAATGAGAGCAAGATCTGTTGAAAGACATATACGAGCACGGTCGTAGTGTTCTTGAATAAATTCCTTAAATTATTTACACTTTCTAAGAGAATGTGAACAACCATGTTGAAAAATACAATATCCACTTCCTTCTTTATGCTTAGTGCTAAACTTCAAAAAAGGAAAAACCACATTCTTGTCATGCTTTAATTTCCAAAAGATTCTAGCTGCTAATTTTTCTTGATCATCAATAGGTGTAGGCTTATTCTTTTGAGATTGAGGACAAGGGTTATTATTATTAGAAGAAGGATTGTTATCTATGATTTCAACTTTACCACTATCAATGTTATTTCATTACATTTTGAAAATCGGGACAATCATTAGCATGATGGTTGCGAGTTTGATAAAATGAACAAAAGGGAGTTTTTGAAGAAGAAGCACTTTTATAAGAACAAATGGCTTGTTGTATTGCAAGATGGTCTTTGAAATATTGAATCCTAAGGAGGTCATCCATAGGAGAATTATTATTGTTTCCTATGCCTTCTGTGGTGATTTGTGTAGGAGGGTTTATAAGGACTTGGATTCCTTGTTCAAGTTTTCCAAGTCCTCATCCTCTAAAACCTTGTTTTGGTATTATGTTAAAGCTACTCCTATAAGAATATTTTAATTGATAAGATGGAGGAACATTGTAATAAATTTCTTTGAAATTTGT
The DNA here is from genome assembly GCF_030272615.1 of Cryptomeria japonica. NCBI lineage: Eukaryota > Viridiplantae > Streptophyta > Pinopsida > Cupressales > Cupressaceae > Cryptomeria > Cryptomeria japonica. The sequence continues at coordinate 605,503,978 of NC_081411.1, read as the reverse complement.
AGTGTAAGGATGTTTAAAAGGAACAAAGGGATTAGTAGATGAAGAAGAAATATCTTGTGAAGGAGATTCTTCCTTTCCTTCATCATGCATATCCTCTTTGGTTGATTGGGAAGGAAGATCCTTATCATCTAAGGCCTCATCTTTACTTAATGTTATGTGGGGAGATATATCATGAATAGAATGCATAACATCTTCTCTACACATGTTTTGATGATTAAGATAGGCTCTAGGAGAATAAGGAGGATCTAGAGATATGGAAACACCAATGCCTTGATTTTACCCCCCTTGTGCTAGAGTATGTGTATGAGAAGAAGATGGGGCCATGTTTCTCTTCAATGCTTTCTCTCCATTAGACATATCATTGATAGGAGTATTAGCTTGTTCTTCACTCTCGTATATACTCTAGGAGAGGTGGAAGTATTGAGTTTTCCATTAATATATCTAGGATTAGGATCTAAAAAAGCTTTTAGGTGATCTACATATGAAATACATTTTCCCAAAAATGTCACCATAACACAACATACATAATAAATGAAATCTTTGAGATCTAATTGATGAAAAGGAAGCAACTTGGAAGCCCTAAAAATGCAATATGTCCAAGTGCTATGAATGAAAAGAAGTAACATGAAGTGAAAGAAACCATTATCCGACACATGATTATAATAAATGTAGGTAAAAAGCAATGTAATCATATGTGAAATAGCAAATAAATCAAATCCATTAATTGCCATCATGAATATTTAAATTTAGATCCGAGCAAATTAATCAAAATAAATTAGGGTTTTGTAAATAAAACCTCTTAAAGATGAGAATTTAAAATTTGAAAATACTTTAGCTCTAAAAATCCAAATTAAACAACCCACAAGGTCAATTTTAAATTTTAAAATTAGGGTTCTTGAAATTGACCACTTAATTTTAAAATTTAAATTTGAAATTAAACTTGGAATTGAAATTTTGAATTGTGAAAAATGAAAGGCACTTAGATCTAAAATAATTAATCAAAATTAAACAATTGATAAGCTTAATTTTGAATTTAAAAATTAGGGTTTTAGAGAAATTAACCTCTAAATTTTTAAAATTTGCAAGGAAACCAAACATGTAAATGAAAACTTGAATTTTAAATTGCATAAACACTCAGATCTGAAAACATAAATCATAAGGAAAGGTGAAAGTTGTCAGGTTCACCAAAATGTAATGGTGAAAAATTAGGGTTTCCGCCATTAGGGGGAGAAAACCACATATTTTTACTTGGGATAACCATTACATTCAAAAGAGGGGGAATCCAATAGATTCAATCACAAATCAGCAAAGATTAAGACTGAATACTAATTGGATTGATTAATTTAGGGTCGTCTTTTGTAAGTTGAATTGCTGAATTTAGATTAAGTGTTGGAAATGAAGGTAAAAACATGAAAACAGTGAGCTATAGATGCATGATTGAGTTGTGCACTTGGATATGAGAAATGTGCGTAGACTCGAATCTGATCCCCGAAAGAGCACCTAAAATTTTGGGACCGTGGTGGTGGTCGCCATGGTCCTCCAAACTTTTGGGGATTGATTCGTCATTGTAAATAAATTTTATCTTGAAGATCGCAACTTCATACATGTTTCCTACATACAAAAAGAAAGGGAAATAGGTTGGGAATAGGGATTTGCCTAAGTTAAACCTCAATTAAGGAATCAACCTTGAATGAAATGTTGCAAATACTGAAATGAATAATGGAAAGATATATCTCAGATCTACAATGATTGATAATGATGCTTTGCTTCTTGAATGTAATCACATATGTTGTATGAAATAGCATGAACATGACAAAACCCTAATCATACACACATGATTTCATAGGAATAATATAACGTTGCTCCATAATATATATATGAAGAATATGTGGCTTTAAAGACCTTTACAAATGCTTGATGATGAATGCTTGATTGTTTGATTGCTTGTGCTCCAATTTCACCTTCTTCTTAATGTATATCCAAATGAGAGGGGAAAATCTCCTTATATACTTACCTATTGGGAAATCATGTTAATTTTCCAACATAGGCCAACATAGAGAAAGGTTTCTCATTCAAATTTTAGATGGGGTAAAGGGTTTAAAATAGAGCCCAATTGGGGAGGACCATGGCATGGTGTCATGATCCCAGTGAGGACCAAGGTGCCACACCCTGGTCCTACCCTAATATGGAGCTAGGATAAAGAGGCAATGAGAGGTAAAATGTGATATTAAGGCCATATTTGCATGATGCAAGCATAAATGGGTCCTAGTCAAGCATAGGGATGTGAACACTAAGGTGAGGACCCCAAATTTTGTCTAAATTGTAAGGGGGTACAATTTAGGATGTTATAATACCTAATGTCATGCCCACTCCTTACTCAAGGAGAAAAATTGTCACAACCTAAACTCAACCACCAAATTTTGACTAGATGTGTTAATTTTTTTTAATTTTGACGATAATTTAAACTGAGAGTATCTCAAATCAACCGTGCTCACCTAGCGCCATAAATCTACACCACCATACATTAATTTAACAATAATTCATTAAGATTCAACCCCTTAATTAAATTTAATATTAATTTATTAACTAATTGAACAGATTCAATAGATGTCCACTATAATAAGGTCTTCTCTCTAGGGATAATGTTACACAATAAGAGAAGGTTTTAGTCTCTAAATTGAATACTTCAAAATACTTTATTTGGAAATCTCAAGCATTAAGATTAACCTTCTTTTAAAATCTTTATCATGTTTATATGTCTTAGACTCAATATAAAAATTATATTCTCTAGGTTCAATAAAATCTAATTTAATTAAAAATTCCCTCAATAATAATACTTAAGGTTTAACCATAGATTAAGTACCCCACTTGGCTCAATAAACTCCCACAACCATTTATCATTAGTTTATCTCTTTAAGGTTCCCTTTTAATTCATATCCAAACTTAAATATTAAATTTCCCACTATGGGATTCATTTTAAATCCCATTTTTTAAAATTGACTTCTTAATTTGTTTTAAGAACACAAGTGATGGGTACCTAGCAACATAGGCCCCCACCATTGAGCTAATTAGGATTAATTAACTTTAAACTCTATGTACCTTTTTAACCAAACCCTAATGGAATGTGCAAGAAACCACAATCGTTGGATTAACTCTATCTCCACCCTTAGATCCTAAGGCAACAAGGGGAAACCCTAATCCTTAAGGAAACAATAGAAGAGGGTTTCTCTTCTCCTTTTTCTCATTTGGTTGTCTGGGGTTGAAGAGAGGAAGGATATGGAGAAACATTTCAAAATCATGGATATAGATTGATGGTTGAAGAACACCTTCATGAAATTTTTACATGGGTAATACTTCTAGCTTAATGATTTACAACTATTTCATTAAACTCTAGAAGCCTATTCTTTTTGCTAACCTTCTCTTTTGTTTTTTTTTACAGTTCCGGTTGTTGATGTCCTTTTAGAAAGAATATTTGTCTTTGTTGGCTAGGGCCCCATTTTTTTAACAAAATATTTCCAAGGTTTCTCTCTCTCTCTCTCTCTCTCTCTCTCTCTCTCTCTCTCTCTCTCTCTCTCTCTCTCTCTCTCTCTCTCTCTCTCTCTCTCTCTCTCTCTCTCTCTTATACAATCCATGGAACCACAAAATCCCCTTAGGGAAGGGTTGCGACCCCTTATAGGAGTATTGCAACCCCATGAGGGAGCAACAACTTCCCCTTGGGGGGGCTACAACCCCTTAAGGGAGCCACAACTTCCCTCTAGGGGGTTTGTGACCCCTTGAGGTTGCCGCAACCTCCTTTAGGGCTATGTCCCTTAATTTTATTTAATAATTTTTAATTTTTTTAATATTGTTTTACTTGTTAAATATAATTTTATTATTATTATATATTTTTTCTTTCAACCACAATTGGTTTTCTCAACTGGATAGAAACGTTTTTTTATCTTGTGTGTGTGTGTGTGTGTGTTGGTTTGCTCAACTGGATAGAAACATTTTTTTTATCTTGTGTGTGTGTGTGTGTGTGTTGGTTTGCTCAACTGGATAGAAATATTTTTTTTATCTTGTGTGTGTGTGTGTGTGTGTGTGTGTGTGTGTGTGTGTGTGTATTGGTTTGCTCAACTGGATAGAAACATTTTTTTATCTTTTGTGTGTGTGTGTGCGCGCGCACGCGTATGCGCATATGTATGTATGTATGTATTGAAATATATGTATATGTATCTATTATTTGGTTAGTGTAGGCAAAAAAATATGGGATATATATATATATATATATATATATATATATATGAAAAATAGTGAATGATAAGAAAACAATCTCTCAAATGCTCATATTTGAATTTGAAACTCTAAAATAATGAAGAACTTCTTTTTTTTCCTTGTTCATACTTTCTTTAATAATTGCACCAATAAATAAGTCTACTAAACCAGTGGAAATAGATTTCCCTCTACAAATCCATCAATGGAAATAAATTTTAAACACATCATTGGTATTAAATTTCTTTTTCCCCTACAACTCCAAGCTCCAAAGAGTTATTTTCATTCATGGATATTATAAAAATGAAGCAAACAACAAATGTTTTCCACAACAATATTTTAATCTCCACAATGAGACATTCAAGTTTTATATAATCTCAAAATTATTATCATTAACATAGCATCATTTAATTCACAGTTAAATAGCAAATTCATTATCTCAAACCAAAACTAATTTATTTCTTTTGGGCATCACATATCATATGCAATACTCAACATTTCACCATACACTAAGAAAATCATTTTTTTTTTCCTTTATTCTTTTTGAATAAAAGGTAGTAATTCTTTTGCACGATAATGAGTTCAATTCAGTAAGAACTAATTATACAAATCTATACACAATCAAGCTCCTTTGAGTACAACATATTTTACATCCAACTTATGAATACACACACAAATTCTTCAAAAGGAACAATCATAAAAGCTCCACCAAACTAGCATGGCATGAAACTCTTGCAACCATAACCTACAATACAACAAAAAAGGTTGACTGAGCTAATGTGGAGATCACCTCCCAACCATAGGGCTAATTAATAGCCCACCTCCAAGCTAGGGGTTGAGTCTCTACTCCAAGTTACACCATGCCAACACAATCACCACATTAATCAAGATTGAACCAAAGTACATTTTTTGCCATGACCATATATATAATGTTCACATTAAACCTGCATTCACACAAATTCATGTCATAGGCTCATAACATCACACCCACACAAGGATAGTATGGATCTCACCCTCCAAAGAGTGTAGGGGGCACCTCCCAAGGTATCACATTAAGATAAATACTCATTAAATCTCCATTAAAATTCTCAATTCTTATCTCAAGTATAAGCATATAAAAAAATGGTATTCTACATAATAACAAGGTGGTACTCATACCACATAAAATAATACCATGGGTACTCATACCCCTTTAGTAACATTCTCATAATAGAATGATGGTCTCGGGTACTCATACCCCTTCCCAAGAGTGCCACACCCTACCCCTGGACAACCCAAGGAGATCCTCTTTCTTTCCCCCATGTAAAGGTGGGTTTTCTCTTCAAGGCAAACAAAGAAATTCAATCAAGTGAACAGATTTGAGAAACAACACATTAGCAAAATACATGTACAAATCTCTCAAATTCTCACCAACACTCATACAACCACACAAATAACCAAATACAAGCAATACATTGAAGACCAAAGATACATAATAGATTGAAGGTCATATACAATAGTAAACAGGAGAAATCAACTCACCTTAATCAATAGGTCTTCTTCAACTTTCCCAAATCCTTTTCCATCCACACCTTCTCTCCATTTCTACCTTCTCTAATCTCTCTTTTTTCCCAAAACTTTGAAAAGAAAAATGACCCAAAAATTCCCTATGCAATACTATCCACCCCTAATTTTATAGCCAAGGGGTTTGAGTATGAGGATGGATGAGATGAGGCCAAGTGGCCACTCCTCATTCCATCCATCCACTCCCTAAGATGATGCTACATTTCTACATCCTCAAACATCCACCTACACTTCCTCTTCCACCTCTTCCACCTCATCTCTCAACCAATTCTCTCCCACCTCTTGGAAAAAGTCCACCTCTTGGTAGACAAGAGGTTGAGATAGGAATTGTATCCTCTCTAACGACCTCTCCAAATTCGTGCAAGACTTTTATCCTAAATTTAAAATGGGTACAATTTATAATTTTTATAATATAAGACCTTAAAAATACCCCCAAATCTATTCTATACCCTTAGGGACTTTAGCTTCTTTCTCTAAGGGGCTCAATGGGTCAAATATGTAATGTCCCTGATATAATTAAATAATTAATTATTGTATGGCCCTAAATTTAATAATAAAATCTTTCGGGCCCCCTTTTTATTTTATTAGTTAAGTTATGTTTGATGTGTCGGACCATTTGTAACCCTTCGGGAAACTTCATAGAGCCCATATATATGGTCAAGTTAGTCATTGTTGTAGGTATGCGAATTTGGTATTTTCCTTGTATGTGCAAATTCCAGTTGGAGTTCAATTGTCAGCTATTTCGGAGGTGGAAGATCCTCCCTACTTCGCATCCGCAGTTTCGGTGGGAGTGACTCGTCACCCTATTCTGCTTCTGTTCGGAGTCTGTGTAATCTATTGTGCGTATATTATCAATATAATTTCTCTTTGCATGTGCAAATCCTCAGATTATTTCTTCTAGTAAGTGTGAATCTTCATTTTGAGAATAAAGTCTTGTGTCTGGAATATTAATATTTCATCCCATTACCCTTCCCCTATGCAATACCGAACTATCTAAGTTTGGAGGACTTCGGGGTGGGATTCAGCGATCATTCACTCACTGTCTGGCCCAGCATCTCCAACCATACGATCAAAGTTGTACATATTGTATGGTTGCACCACCCTCCCCGTACGACTGACACAAAAACCATCGTATGACTTAAACCACCCTCACCGTACGGCTGGCACAAACACCATCGTACGGCTAGCACCAACCTCATCGTACGACTAGCACTGTATGCCTTCTCGGTGGTTTCCGCACCTTTGAGGAGGTTTGTGCGCTGATAGGTTTAGGTACATCACAATGGTATCAAATCTGGTAATTCTGCCAACCTATTGGAAGAATCATGGCACCAAGTGATGGATTGATAGATACATTGAGGGAGTTAAGAAGTGGTGAGAAGAAGCTCTCCCAGACCCTCTGAGAAGGCCTACCATATGTTCTCTATCCCAAATTTCGGTGGATTGGACGGAACATATGTTGGTTGAATACTCCAAGAATACATTCGCACGCAAGTTGATGGATAGTCAAGTGCAAGATGACAAATACAAGGTGGTTGACGATATCATTTACTACAAGGACAAAATCTATTTGGTGCCCGAGTCCAAGATGAAGAAAAGAATTCTTACAGAAATGCACGAATCACCCTTGGTTGGCCACTTGGGATACCTAAAGATCTACAGACAAATCCAAGACAGGTTTTCTTGGAAGGGCCTTAAGAATGACGCACTGCAGTATGTGCGGGAATGCCCCACCTGCCTGCAGAACAAATCCGAGCACACCTTACTTGTTGAATTGCTTCAGCCATTGCCAATCACCAACCGGATGTGGGATAACATCTGAATGGATTTCATTACCGGGCTTCCCAGGGTGCAAAAAAAAGATTGCATCTTCGTCATGGCAGATCATTTGACCAAGTATGCCCATTTCTTTGCCATCTCCACCAGATACTCGGTAGCTCAAGTGGCCAAGTGGTTCTTCCATGAAGTTTTCTGCTTGCATGGTCTTTCGCAAAACATAGTGAGTGACACGGATTCCAGAACATCACAGTGGTATGAAGAACATGTGATAGACATGAGCATTGCTTTTTAGGAAGAGCGACATCTACATGAGAAGAACCTGTCGTAGATGAGTTTTGAGATTCCAAACCATCATTGGAAAATGACTGATTGGCATGATGGAATGATAGCTTGGGATCCAGGCATTGATGTGTTTGATGATTGGTTTCAGTGGGATCCTGATGACTCCAGGCATGGCAATGTTTATATCATAGTGGAGCAGTGGAAGCTGGAGGGAGGTTTACTCTTCTCGATTACTTCCATGTGTGGACACGTGGTCATGTTGCGGCATGGAGATTTCAGATATGGCTATAGGTGTCCACGCTTGGTTTGGGACCCTAGATCTCTGTAGTGGGCAAACTGTTTGATGATGGATTGCTTGAGGGCAAGCAATCTTGGGGCGACGAGGATTTGTAATGTCCCCGATATAATTAAATAATTAATTAGTGTACAACCCTAAATTTAATAATAAAATCTTTCGGGCCCCCTTTTAATTTTATTAGTTAAGCTATGTTTGTTGTGTCAGACTGTTTGTAACCCTTTGGGAAACTTCCTAGAGCCCATATATATGGCCGAGTTAGTCATTGTTGTAGGTATGCAAATTTGGTATTTTCCTTGTATGTGTGAATTCCAGTTGGAGTTCAATTGTCAACTATTTCAGAGGTGGAAGATCCTCCCTACTTGGCATCCGCAGTTTTGGTGGGAGTAACTCCTCACCCTATTCTGCTTCTGTTAGGAGTCTGTGTAATCTGTTGTGCGTATATTATCAATATAATTTCTCTTTGCATGTGCGAATCCTTAGATTATTTCTTCTGGTAAGTGTGAATCTTCATTCTGAAAATAAAGTCTTGTGTCTAGAATATTAATATTTCACCCCATTAGCCTTCCCCTGTACAATACTGAACTGTCTAAGTTTGGAGGAATCTGGGGTGGGATTCGACGATCATTCACTCACCATTTGGCCCAGCATCTCCAATCGTACGATCAAAGTTGTACATACCGTATGGTTGCACCACCCTCCCCGTACGGCTGGCACAAAAACCATCGGACGGCTTAAACCACCCTCACCGTACGACTGGCACAAACACCACCATATGGCTAGCACCAACCTCACTATACGACTGGCACCGTATGCCTTCTCGGTGGTTTCCGCGCCTTTGAGGGGGTTTGTGCGCTGATAGGTTTAGGTACATCACAAAATAATGACCTAAACAACACAAATTATAATTAAGATAAATTACCACAAGCTACCACTTGAAAAACTTTATGAACTTTAAGGGTTCCAAATAATTCAATATTACAACATAGTAATACTATACAACAACATTCTCAAACTCACATATACGAAATAAACATAATTACAACAATAACAAATGATCAAATCTCCTCCATATGAGAGAGGATCGACCATATTGAGGAATCACAACGAGGAGTAGGAGCTGAACCCTGATTGCCCATTCGCATGTACTTGCACACTTGCAAAAGGCGTCAGTAATGCATCCATGGATCATATAATCGTAACATAAGATAATATTACAAATTTCATCAAATAAATTACATCTAAGAAACAACAAACATATCTCATCATTACCCATAGAATCGGCTTTAACCATATGAATATGCATCATTAAGCATTGTCAAAAGACACTAACATCACCACCATAAGCAACTAAATAATGTCATCTTCATAAACTAACATGTTGAATTATCATTGTAATAAAATCACCATAATTGAATTCCCAAATAGAGTAAATAGAACTTGGTTGTAACAACTCATCAATAATTGTAATTCACCCATGATATACAACATAAATGGCCACACAAATATCAAACATGATTTCAAACATTGGGCAACATAACACATAGGCTACGAATGAAGAAGAATGATCCCCAATTACGAATCACACTAACCCAATCTCAATTAACCAAAATATCTCATAATCAAATAAGCTTAACACGATCCACTACATGTTTAAAACATCTATATATAAAATCCCATCAATTTGACAACATCATATCAATGGCAAAACTTTAAGTACACCTTAAAGTATGAGCACTCTGATAGAACACATTAAAATATGAATGCACAAATAGAACATGGAACTTGGTTATTAGGGTCACAACAAAGGTGGCATCACATAGGGCCACATCATCAAGTATGATGCCACATCCACATGCTTTTTGCCAAGGTGTCCAAAATAGCCTTAAAAAAGGTGAGACCAATGGTCATCCAAAATAGAGACCCATACTTGTGCAGCTAATGTGGCATCACATGATTGGTTGTTTTTAACAACAATGGGTAGCCATCATTAGCAATAACAACTTTAAAAGTCACAAGTAGTGATGCAATGTTGTAAAAAAATTAGACATTAAATCAACAGATATAAATATTAAATCAACAATAACTACCATTACAACCATTAGAACACGCTCCTCTCTCCTATAAACTAGTGTTGGTACCCTCACACAAGTAAGATACTCTCATATATACTTTTAAAAATTCCTTTTCCATTTCACTAATTAATTGATCCACCGCAAATAGACACCCATAAACCAATCTTTAACAAGTAAATAAAACTTTAAACAAGGTGAAAGTGAAAGCAGATAAATTGTTTACGTCGTGAAGAATGTGGGGCTGATATTTCTATCTTAATCTTTTTCAGATATATATGATATAATATCGAGACCGTTATGGACCTGCGATTGGGAGACTGAAAGAAGCATCACAATGAGCAGGAGCATGGGATTGATGGGCATTGAAGTACAGTATTCAGTGTCTAAAAGTGCATTGCATCCAGGATTAAACATCTCAAAAAGCCCACCTTTTAATTTGCAAGGTACATACTTCACTAGTTTCACTTCACAGGTCTTTCCAGATACACAGGATTCTAAAAACAATGATGCACAGATATCTCCAGAAGCAGCCTCCTAATCACAGGGGCTGTAGAAGCTTTAAGAGCAATAATTTCGTTACTGTTTGTCTAATTTCGTCTAATTTTGATGTGTCTTTCTAATGTCATCATATATACTGGTTTTATTTATTCTATGGTTATATTTTTGCGATTCTATTTTGGCCTTTTTTTGTAAATCGCCAAACTTTCAATCAGCTCAATGGCCTTGCAATGCTGCATAGCGCCGGCGAGTGTCTTCCAATTTGGCTAAATTAGTCATCTCTTTCGTAGCATTGTTCAGGTGAATGGTAGAAATAGAATTGGGTTTCTTCTACTGTATAGCATTGATTCAAAGGGAATTACGTACCCTCGTAAAATGCTGATAAATTACAAAAGCTATCTGAACAATAAAACTCAGTGGGTGGAAAGAATCTTTAAACTTTAAAAAGAGAAAGGGGAGCGGACGGAGGACAAAGGAGGAGAATGTGCTGGAACGGTTAGTGGGTGCCAGCATTCAACAATTAATTGTATCAACTACTACAGAATCATAATAATTTTTTCAATTGTGGCAATAAAAAAAGATAGCTTGAAAATAGTGCTCCCAATTCACAAGAGCTGCGACCTAAGTTCAAATTAATATCTATGCGATAAGGCGGCCCATTATTGTAGCACACATGTGGCGAGTTTATGGTGTAGTGATTATGGAGGATAATTGAGGCTGGCACAGATTTAAATGGGAGGGTTAAACAGTGATCCAAGATGACCTTTTAAGAATGTCACTTACACACAAGAATGCAGTATAAGCTTGCCCTGCACTACATATAAGGTTGCTTATAACCTGCGCGAAGAGTGCAAAGAAACAAAAAAGGATAATTTGAATATAGTTTGTGAAGCTGTGGTATAGCAGTAAGATGGGACAGTCATCCCAATGATGACCCAGGTTTGAGCATGTTTAAGTTGTTTCTATGTTCGTGTTTAGTGGTGGATGTCTTAGAGAAGAGACATCCTGTACTAATATAGAGGAAAATTGTGAAGTGCTACAGAATCATTAGAACTTTTGCAATTATGGGATAAGAAGATAAACTGAATATAGTGGTAATGGGGGATACCTAAAAGAGTTATGACCTATGTTAAAACCAATTTCTATGTGATAAGAGTGAGACGCTACTTTAGTGTAGCACGCATATGAAGAGGTTGTGGTGTAGTGATTATGAGGAATATTTGAGACTGACCCATGATTTAATGGTCACTCAGAAGTGATCGAATACCAGTTTTAAAGAATGTGACTCCAACTAAGACACACAAGAACGCAATAGAAGCTTTCTCTGCACCATGTTGAAGGTTGCGTACAACCTGGGTGAAGATTACAATGGGAAAAAACAGATAAATTGAATATAGTTTGTAAGGCTCTGGCCAAGCAGTAAGATGGGACACTAATACGTACAATGACCATGTTTGAGCATGTTTCAGTTGTTTCGGTGTTAGTGTGTTAAGCTGGATGTGTCAATATGGTAGAAAGATTGTAAAGGGAAAGCTATCTATTGGGGATTTTTTTAATATGTAAAATTAATTATCTAATCTGTGCAAATTAGTCCACAAAGTTTTCCGTTAGAATAAGCATTATCAGTGAAGGTGGTAACCTTGTCAGAAACCATTTTGCCCTATCCTAGTTCATAGCTAAAGCTTGTTGTGTGAAGTATAGCTGGATCCAGACACCAGTCATCGATGAAAGTAGTGAGAAGCCTGAGGTGATCTGTTAGTTTTCTCATTTGTGCGGTTTATACCTCCGCATATAGCCTATAGGTTTTGAATGTGTTAGAAAGTATCTTTGGGTTCGTGATGTTTAGTGGAGGCTTAGTATATGTGTGTAGTTATCAAATCCTGCTGTACTGCAGCTGAGTGTTCAGGTTATGCTATTGTAAAGCTCCCTGTATCAATTGAAAATTAGGGTTCTCCTTCGACTATTCATGTTGTAGATTTAATCAAGTTTAAAGGGCATGAATAATATAGGCAAATGGAACCTTATTTTTAAACGATAGATTCTGAATAAACATAATTCCAATTAGCACCTGGTATGGATATGCCGAAGGATGCAGTAGAATGGCTTTTGCATTGTATATTAGTAGCAGAAGCTCGTATCATTCTTGTACTTTATGCCTGTTACAGTCTACAAATCTCTAGAGCATCCTAGCATGTATATTTAATCTTACTTTTTTCTTTACAAATTACAGTATGAGTTCTGTTTGTTGAACCTTATGATTTAGTTTAGATTTGCTGCAGTACATTGTACCTAATGCGAGTCCATGACCATAACACCCTGTTTGTATGTCATTCTTTGCAGTATAAAGAATCTGAATGAGGATGTATGCTCATTCTCATGGTCCCTTTGTTTGAAAATTGAAATGTTTCAGAACACAAATTTTAGAATGACATTAGCTTGTAAAGAATATCATGTCAAAATATCATACCTTTCTTTAAGTCATTTATTGTTTTCACGATATTGTGGATGTCCTATGATGACCACAGAACATTGCAAAGATCAGACTGTAACTTCAGGTGAATTGGATGGATTGGTGCATCATCTCTTTCAATTGGTCAAATGATTGAATTGATAAAAGTAGATGTATGAAGGGGCATTAGCATGTTAAATTCAGTATCTAGTTACTCCAAGAATAAATTTCCTGCCAGATTGAGATCTAGGATAGCTGTAATCCTTTAAACAGATTAGATATCCATTACTATTAGTCTATTAGTATACTATATCAACTGTACTAATTATAAATAGAAAGCACCTAAGTTCTGATCTACCGCATTCCTCATGTGCCTACCATATGCTAGAAGTTGCCAAAGTCCACAAAGTTCTAAGTATGGAGGTCTGCAGCTCAATTTCAAAGGATTGGGTGGAGTTTCATGTAATATCTTCTAATTAGGGTATACCTGTTTTTTGCCCAAAGTAACAAGTCCACAGCATAATTTGTTTACAAATAGTATTCTATAATTAAATCATATAATAGTTCTTGAACTTTTAAAGTAAATAAGCAATTAAGTTAAATAGCATCACCTATTTGGATTTAATCTATAGTTTCATTTCTAATAATCAACCATA